>NC_085013.1:2784165-2791665 GCF_963854185.1 Sardina pilchardus
TGTCAACAAGATAACGGTGTGGCAGATAGGGAGGCAGGGGCCTGCGCTGCGCAGATAAAAGCTGCTGCTGCTGCTGAAGCTGCTGCTGAGTCTGAGCACCACTCACTTCCTCCTGGCTGATGGGAGGTGAGCAGTTAAACCCCCCCCCTCAATGCACACGCATACACACACACACACACACACACACACACACACACCCATGCACAGATGCGTGCACACCCACACACGCTCACACACACACACAGGTGCCAAACCTTTTTTTCTGCCTCCACCCTCCTCCCCAGTCTGCCACCTCCTCTCTCCACTGCACTGAGTATCACAGCACGTGAAGTTCAGGTAACCCACCGGGGTTATTTCTCTCTCTTTTTTTTTACACTACACTAGAGTACCCCCTTATCTCTTCCACTCTCTTTCTCTCTCTCCCTCCCTCCCTCTCCCTCTCTCTCCCTCTCTTCCTCTATCTGTCTCCTCCTGCCTCCCATGTCTCCCTTTCATTCCTCTGAAGGTCTAAAGCCCCCTCAGCCTCCCTCCCTCCGCACTGGTGCGCATTCGCCGTGACGTCACTCGAAAGTGGACTTCAAAGGCGAGGAGTCCGGGGCCTCGGGAGGGCCAGGCCGGGCCGTCGGCTCCACTCAGCACTTAAGCCGGGAGGAGATCGGCCTGCCGCTCTAACCGCACCCCAAGGCTCTGCGCCAGCCCCCGCGGTGTGAACTCGCGGGAGAAAAGGTAAAGGTTAGGGCCGAGCCAAACGCCGTGGAACGGAGCGGCTTTCTGATGAACACCGGTGGGCACGGTTACGGAGACGACGAGCTTGGAGCACATGCATGCGGTACATATTTCAGAGGAGAAATGTTTTTTTTTTTTTGGTCGTCTATCGCTGCGATGTGCAACGATTTTCCCCACTTAATCAAGATGGCAATAGTCCCTGTACTGGACAAAAACACACGCACAAATGCAAACACACACACAATCACACACACAAAGCATAGCACTATACTGTAGTAGCTCAACCACCACCAAACCCCAGACAACTGAGGTAGGGGAAATGACTGAGTTGTGACCAAGTGTGACTGTGTGTGTGTGTGTGTGTGTGTGTGTGTGTGTGTGTGTGTGTGTGTGTGTGTGTGTGTGTGTGTGCATGAATCCAGAAATCCCTATTTACTTTACATTGGCCATTTTTTTTTACATTATCGGGGGGGGGGGGGGGGGGGGAAGCGTTAAAGGAAGAAAAAAAATCCTCTGCAATGGGATTGTCGTGATGACAGGCGCTTCTAGCAACTCAGCATGTTGTGACATCTTCATTATTTGGTTATTAACGTTGACTGGGGCCAAGTCACCAGCTCCAAAGCCTGCACTAGGAGGAATCTCAGCTAGGCCTATATTTAACTCTGCAGCTTAAAACACCAAAGCGAGAGCAAGGCCTTATTATTGTGAGGGGGGAGAATATCTGCAGTGGATAGACTGGATCCCATAGGCTAATCGGCCTATGGGTTGAATGCAGTTTGCACTTTTGGTGCGGTAGCTATGTGTACTGGTATTCAGGACATGACTCATTAAAAACCCCACCGTGCAATCTGAGTTTAGCCACACGGAAGGAAATTGCATTCTGATCACTACTTTCTCAGTGCTTTCATAAAAATGGATTTTGCTTGTGTGTGTGTGTGTGTGTATGTGTGTGTGTGTGTGTGTGTGTGTGTGTGTGTGTGTGTGTGTGTGTGTGTGTGTGTGTGTGTGAATTGTTCACCCCCTGTGAGGTAGCAGGAATGTAGATGAAGGAGAGGAGGAAATAAGAGGGAACAATTAAAAGCCAAACAACGAGGGAACTGTTGAAGTCATGGAAACGGTGAACCCGAGGAAAATAAAAGAAATGAAACGAGACACATCAAGGAAACAAGAACAAAAGAAAGAAGGAACAAGAAAGGGAGGCAGAGAGAGATGGAGAGAAAGAGAGGAAGAGATGGAGAGAGAGAAAGAGGTGGAAAGTGACAGAAAGGAAGAGAGAGAGAGATGAGAGAGCAAGAGAGAGATGGTATGAGAGTGAGAGAGAGAGATGGAGAGAGCAAGATAGATACGGTGTGAGAGAGAGAGAGAGAGAGAATGAGAGTGAGATGAAAGTGAGAGAGAAAGAGAGAGAGAGATGGTATGAGAGTGAGAGAGAGAGATGGAGAGAGCAAGAGAGATATGGTGAGAGTGAGATGAAAGTGAGGAAGAGAATGAGAGTGAGATAAAAGTGAGGAAGAGAGAAAGAAAGAAAGAGAGAGAGAATGAGAGCGAGATGCATTGATGTTTTAATGTATGCAGGTGAGAGGAGAGGAGAGGAGAGGAGAGTGTCCGTGGCTCCTCCTGCTCCAGATGAGATTAGTGCAGGCCTGTGGGCACGGCCCAATCTGAGGCCTGGTTACGGAGCAGCAGGGCTGGGGCTGGGGCTGGCCACAACAATATGATGCAAGCACGTGACATAGCAGCTCAATGGGTCCCTCTCACACAGCACACACACACACACACACACACACACACACACACACACACACACACACACACACACACACACACACACACACACACACACACACACACACACACACACACACACACACACACAGGCACATACACACTATTGGAACTATCTCTCTCTCTCTCTGCATCTCTCTCATAGATGCACACGCATACACATAGACACACGCTGACATTCCCTCAGACACAGATACAGTATACATGCAAACAGTCACACATGTACACACATGTGCACAGAAACATACTTGCACACAAACACACACACACTCCCTCTCTTTCTCTCTCTCTCTCTCACACACACACAGCCCTCAATCACTCTATTCAAGAGAGTTGTTAACATAATTGCTTTGCAACAACAACAACAATCTAGAAAAAAAACATAGAAAATACAATACGAAGCGGTAAAGATGAGATTGCGCTATGCATCACCCATAGCTATTAATCCCCCCCCACCCCACCCCACCCCACTCTACTCTATGGGGGTCTTCTGTTCTTGTGATGGGCAGCTCTGACACTCTGTCGTCCGCCGCACATCCACCATACGCCAGACGAATATGCTAATCGCACTCAATCTCCTCTCTCCCCCCCTCATCTTGCCTTCAGTTGTTTGTTTGGCCATTGGTGGTGGTGGAGCAGGAGGGGGGAGCAGGGGGGGCGACGTGTTCACCAGGCTGACTATGATCACCCGGCAAACATATTCCCTTAAGATCCTATCAGTAGGATTGGATTTAGAGGTGCTTGAATGCCGCGGCGAAGTGCGGCAGCTCCCCATAACTCAGCCGGCTCCCATCCTCGGAACCCTGATTTATGGCCCCGCGCCATCGACATCCTCACCCGGCGGAATGCCATTAGTAAATAATGAGATAATATATTGATTGTAACAAATGGACTGTGTGTATCACAAAAGTCCGTGTCATGGCAATGGGGGCGTCATAAATTGTGGGGAAAACACGTCGTCCTTTTATTAGGGTCTTCATGGCGACATAATTTAAATGTTATGACAAGCCAGTCGAATTCAATACCTTATGAATGCAGAAAATGCATGAAAGATTTATGCAATGAAATATTAAAAGGCGAACATCCAGGCACTCTGAGATGTGAGGCACTTTCCCCCCGCAGAAGCTGAAAGTTTAATATGTCCATTGTCATAGAGACTTCCATTTATTGCGCAATTTGTAAGCAGCGAATCTCATCCTGCTTAAATTATTAATGTTCATCCCAATTTTACACTGGCATCTTTAACGAAAGGTTATAAAAAGAAGCAGTTGTGGCTGGATTAGGCCGTGACAACACAACACAACACACACACACACACACACAGTACACATGTGTAGTCACTCACATACACACTAACTCACGTATGCAGGCAATGGTCCCCACTGACCTTGTCAAGAACACACACACACACACACACACACACACACACACACACAGGCACGCACGCATGCATGCATACTACACGTGTGCGGAGAAAGCCATAAAAAACAGGAAGTGCCCTCTCTAACCCTTCAGGGTTAGCACAACAGTCACCAGAGAGCCAAAGCGGCCAACCTCCAGCGTGGGAATAATCCCCCCTCGGCCGGCCTACCCTGGGAGCCTCCTGAACTCCAGCCTGCTTACTTATTCAGGCGCTCCACAGCAACATGAGGCTGCTGCTGCTGCTGCTAGCGCTGCTGCTAAGTGCCTTCACTACGGGCTTAAGGCTTTACGCTGGGCAAATATACTGTTGATCCAGCAAATGTCACACCAGCCTCTCTCAAAGGAAGGGCGAAGTTAAATGGCAGGGTTTGCTGTTTCACAAACGCTACTTTCTGAGTTGGCATGTGGGGGAGAGGCCTTGAGACATGTGGAGCAGAGTAGAGTGTTTTCATTTAGCATGAAGCGGACTATGAGTGGTAGCCCTGCCCCACTTACAGTAGGGCCTTACTGACTTCTTAGACATGCTCTTTTTACCTCCAAAATGTGAGTATTCCAAAGCAGTGAGTGTTAAAAACATGCAAGACAGACATTGATCATGTACGTGTTGTTGCTATGATACGTTGTATTGTAAGCTAAATAGCTAGCTCCCTGACTTAGCTAAGGCAGGCAGCTAAGCAACGACTCACTGTTGCAAAAAATGTGACCTCAAAAGTTGAACTATTTTTAACTTCGAGTGCCTCGCTTTTTTAGAAGGCTCGCTTTTTTTTCTGCTTGCGCCCCACTTTTAATAAATGTGAGGCACATTACAATGGTCAGTGCACCATAAAAAACAAACAGAATCCAACTGCCTGGAGGTGAGAAAAAGCTTGTCAGTTTAATGGTCACTTAGTATTAAAAAAAATTGACTGCATAAACCTTCACAGTAGAGTGAGTTTAGACATTTGCAATTGCTATGGTTTCAAGTGTCAACCATTAAGCAATGTGATCATTTGTTCCTGTTCACAATTTTTCCATCCATCACGCAAACTACAGTAAAGCTCACATGGTTATTAGTATGGACATGTTTTATTTCAGAGCTGCTTAACAGGAGGCTTAATAAACAATGTCTGTTGGTAGCAGTCTCATGTGATAAAAGTAGGTTGTTTTTTTGTGAAACATAAGGGATTTACGGTAATGTGAATTGACCAACTGTGGTTTCCGTTAAAACTGAAAAACTTGTTTTAGGTACAGTATATTTTCTTTTTTGACTTTAATTTTGGGGGCTTTGCCGTTGAAGGACAGTGAAGACAGCCAAAAAGTGACTGGGAGTGAGAGTGGGAAAGAGATCAGGACATGACTGTGGGTTGGATTCGAACCTGCATCCCTGTGGCCTTCTGGATCCGTACACGGTTGGCATGTTATGCCGTGCACCTCAGCTACCTCTGTTGTTTATTTCTGACCTGATTCAGTAATCTCCCTGTAAATGGCCCGCTGCCAGCTGAAATGACCTTTTCTCCTGTTTTCAATCCCTTTTCTTATCGGCAGCGTTATTAGGCAACACTGCTCTCATCAATACAGCAGCACTTATGTTTTTGAGGCCCCGAGAAAAAACTGTCAGGATTATGATGTGTGCTGCCAGCAGACAGGCGGATCAGAATGTAACTGCTGGTTGAACCGGAGGATTTTGCAAGATAATCAACTTTTTCCTCAGCATACTTGGGCCTTGGCTCGTAGCCCAGTGTTGCCTCAGACAAATCAAAACAAAAAGAGCCGAGAGTGCCTCCTAGGCCTAGCCTGCCTTCGGTGTGTGTCTGATCTTCCTCTGACCCAATGTCCTCTGAGAGACCCTCAGATGCTATCCCGAAATAAACAACAACAATCCCCCCCCCCCCCCAAAAAAAAAAACTGACATCTGAAAACAACAGCAGTGCAGAATGTCTTGCAAAGTACTGTCAAAGCACACTATTTGAAGTGGTTCACATTATATTAAGACATTTCATGTATGATGTAATCGCTTATAAAAACTTGGTACTATGTGCACGATCCAGCAAAGCACAGCTACTTGGGTCTAGTGATTTGCAGCAGCACCAGTAAAGCTCCAGTGTTACTTCTTCAGACCCCAAGGAGCATTGATTTCCCTGAATGAAAACATAGATCCAAGTATGTGTATGCTTACAAAAGGGCTGTGTCTCATTTGACATTGTTATTAGTACACGTTGTAACTATACCAATCACGGCATGTAAATAATGAAAATGTTGGAATTATTTTGTCACTAATGGGAACATGAGATCCTTTTGGGGGAAAATAGGGAACATAGGGATGACCCCCATCATACCGACTAACTACACACACTGAGGTGAGAAGGGTGTGTATTGACTTATCATACGGTGAATGAGCCCCCCAAAGGAGCCGTACTCCTTTAAGCCATTAAGGGCTTTTATGTAAGGAGTTACATAATGTTCAACTATGATGTTCCAACTATGATGGTATGGATTTGCTATATATCCATACTTTTCCTGGTCCTCTGTGGTGCGTCTCATAGTGAAGTGTGGCCTTTGATGAGAGTATATGGATTTAGGCAGGGAGATACTAAGCATGTAGCCATGTGAGATGCGTCAGCACAAAGAATTTAGCATCATATAGGCTACTGTATTGTATTGATGGACAGAGCCTCTCCGGTACCTGCCCTAAGCAACATCAAGCGCCTCTAATGTGTGTTTAGGTCCACTATTGGTACTCTCAAAGACAGACATGATTGAGTCCAACTGGCGGTGAATCCAAATTTATTTACCGTACAGCATACAGTATATATACACATGATCATGCATGCGTGATTTTCATTCCTCACCGTTCCTCCTCTTAAAACTGTAAATAGTTTTACATTTAATTGTGTGTGATATTTCCATATTCCATCTGTCCTCCACGATCCAGCACTGCTGGTATGAGAGCAGGATGGGCTAGAGTGGTAGTCACGAGCCTCAGGCTGGGAGAGAGAGAGAGAGAGAGAGAGAGAGAGAGAGAGAGAGAGAGAGAGAGAGAGAGAGAGAGTAGAGAGAGAGGAGGGGGGTGGGTGATAATTAAAACATAAATTGTGTCTTCTCTGATTCACACATCATTTAACTCTAAATATATTGTGCCATCTCCCTGCCTTCGCTCTCACCCTCTCTCTCTCTGTTTTGGGTTCGTCAAATGCATGAGTGTGTCTGTCCACACTACACTACTAGTATTTTGTTTTCACAATCCCGTGGAGATCTGGTTGGAGTTGGTGCAGGCTAAAAGAAGCAGAGATGCAGAAAGAGAAACAACATGGAGAGAGAGAGAGAGAAAGAGAGAGAGAGAGAGAGAGAGAGAGACAAAGAGAGAGAGAGAGAGAGAGAGAGAGCCTACTTTGCTCAGCCATGTCCTTGCTTGAATCCTCACCCCAAAAGGCTCCATTATCCCGCGCTTGTCAATCTGTCAGAGTCCTCCTCCCTCGCCGCGTCCCACTGGGCCAGCTGGGACGAGTGGAAGGCAGCCGCGGCATATGGTCTAACTAAACCAGGCAGGTCTCCTGCTCATAGATGTCGAGCAGACTGCAGAATGTGTGT
>NC_085013.1:2799165-2805842 GCF_963854185.1 Sardina pilchardus
TGTCTTCAAAGTTGTCTTCTTCTGCACACATTATCTCCCTCTTTCTCTCTCTCTCTCTCTCTCTCTCACCTTTTGGGGGTAGGGGGGTTATTGTGTGTGTGTGTGTGTGTGTGTGTGTGTGTGTGTGTGTGTGTGTGTGTGTGTGCGTGCGTTGGTGGTGGTGGTGGTGGTGTGTGTGTGTGTGTGTGGGGGGGGGGGGTGATGTCAGGTACTTTTTAACATATGATATAGTGGATTTTTTTTTATGTGTGAATGTATTTATGTATGTGTGTGTGGTGTTTTGGCTTTGTATGAGGCACGTCATGATTTTATGGGTTGAGAAATGATCCAATAAATGGCTTTAGAACCTTTCTCTCTCTCTCTCTCTCTCTCTCCCTCTCTCTCTCTCTCTCTTTCTCTCTCCCTCCCTCCATTTCTGTTTTTGTGAGCGGAAGCTCTTCATGGGTTTCCCCTCAGGCCAAACTCACCGCCCATCAACACTGAATGTCATGAGGAGGCTCTGCTCCCCACCTGTGTTGTGTATGAGATGGGCTGATGAGAGAACAATGTTGGGAGGGAGGGTATAGAAAGAAAATAAGCATTTGCAGAGAAAGGAGAGAGGAGGGAGAAACAAGGATCAAAATGGATCCTCCTCTGGGTCGTCAAGAGTATGTCATGCCTACTGAAATGACACAACTGGATACTTGAACAGCAGACCGTGGAAAGGGTTATTTAGTGAAAGCATATGTTTTGTCATACTGTAGTTATGAGGTCTTTTGTCTAAGCATGATTTCATGAGCTGACTGCCCAGCTGATCATCTTCTGCTCTTCCACTGGTGGAGATTACTCAGAGTGCTTCATTTAAGATGCCATAGCCTAGCCTCTACCTGCTGCTCTTTTATTTATTTGACAAAGTAGTCCTGACTGAAATTTAAGCTATTGCATGCAGACACTGGTTTTGAGGCTAGTAACGCCACAGTTGTAAGCAGCAAAACAATAAAAGTTAATTTAAGTTATTAAAAAGACAGGGCTGAGCTACACTTGGCACTATTACTGAGCTACAATATGGCACTGTTATTGCACACAAACAAGGCAGTGTAACACATGACTGAAACCAACAAACTGTGCAATAGAACAAAACAAAATACCACAAATTCAAGCACTTGTATGTTCAAGCACTTGCATGTTCATGCAAAAATCAATATGCTGTCACTCACTGATAATGAGTAGGCCTGATGTCACATTCTACTTTGTGGTGGAACTGTACTGTTATTCTTTCTACTGGGCTTCATCACAACAAGGAGGTAAAGAAGCATTTGAGGTTATGGCCTGTTTGGCTTTAGGTCTGAACAGCCCTGCCTGCCTGCCTGCCTGCCTGCTTACCTTTCTTGCGCTTTTCCTGCTGAAGTGTGATGTTTCATATTTAATAAGCAAACGCTGCATATGCAAGTCAGCCATTTATGGTTTATTTATATATTTTTTGAGGAGAACTACTGCCTCATAAAATGCATCAGTGTGCATGAGAGTGCAACCAGTGAACAATATGAGTGTTTGTGTGTGTGTGTGTGTGTGTGTGTGTGTGTGTGTGTGTGTGTGTGTGTGTGTGTGTGTGTGTGTGTGTGTGTGTGTGTGTGTGTGTGTGTGTGTGTGTGTGTGTGTGTGTGTGAGTGTGTGTGCATGCGTGTGTATAGTGTGTGTGTGTTTGGATACAGTTGTGTGCCCACTGAAAGGGTGGTAAAACCCTTAGTGAAGCTTTTCATGTCCAAACCAGACCTTGCTGTCCATTTTTTTCAGTGTGTTTTTAGTGTTTGAAATGTGTTTTCTGTGGGTGGATGTCTGCATATGCTATAAGGCTCAGAAGACGAACACTTTGGCTGGAAAGGCTGTTGGCTATTGAGCACATCTTGAACTTTATGTATGAGACAGAACAATGCATCTGTGGCAAATATTGGAAACTAAAATGAATCTTAGTCACCATAAGAGTTTATCTCCAATAACAAAAATTACATTGAGTGGATAAATGTAAAGCACCCATTAGACTCTGATTCCTCTGAATGTGTATACTGTTGTCTATTGGTCTCTAGCTATACGGATGTTTACTGGTCTAGTTGTACGGATGTTTACTGCTCTCTAGCTATTCAGTTATTAAGTCGTGGGCCGATAATTCTCTTTCCTGGTCCAACAGCTTTCAGAGCCGCATGTTTTTCTCCACACAGTAAGGCAAACTATTTTTTCCACTATTCAGAGTAACCTTTAAGAAAATTGTCATCCTACTACTCACTTGTTGCTACTACTTGCTACTAAATTGTCACTACTCAACCTAATAAAATCCTATTTTTCGCGGAAGCCTGGATGTTACCCTTGATTATGTCATCTGACTGCACAGCTACAGTAATTACTCTGTTAAATTTTGCTTTACCCTCACTAACACAGAGGGCATGGTGACAAGTTTACAAGTTGTGAAAAACGTCTGGCTGCGCTAGTAGATATCTTCTGGCGAAAAAGCTGTTGGGCCTGTGATGTCGGACTTAACAGAAATAATTGTCGCCGCATGACGTCATAAAGTCGGCGGCGGCCATGTTGCAAGTATGTTGCAAGTATGCAATTGAGAACACAAGGTAAACCCTGTTAGAAAGTCAGTCTCTGGTTTAACAAAAATTCTTCTTTCTTTGATCAAAAATGGCATGTTACTGTCATATAGGACACGGTTGCCATAATTCCAAACGAAATAAAGATATGTAGTTTACATATTGTTCAAAAGTAGGCTATTCATTCTCAAGGAGAGCAAAAGTTTAAGCTGCCTGAGGAATGGAGATGTCCATGGTAAAATCAAACCAACCAAGGGTTAATGCTTTACTATACAGCCCTAACTTTTCCTGAATAATTAGGCTATTTATTCAATCCGGTTTCAGTCATTCCCTCACACTAGTTAAAATAGTACAATTACTGTTGTGTAGGCTACACAGTTGCCCTAATCGTCCGGACAGGGATACACATATATTACAAATTGCCAGCAAAGGAGAACAAACATTTAATGTCGGGTGGTGCTCGATCACATCCATGACGTGCAGAACGATTAACAACAGTGTGCCAACTTGACTTGTGCATCTAATTGTAACATAAATCACAACTGGCTCAAATTAACACAATAAGTAGGCTATGACTGTTTCAATTCAAAATTGTTGTTGGAGCTAATTTATCAGCATCGATTAGCAATCCCGTGCCAGTGTACCACATTTTGACTTTACTAACTTGTCATCAACAGATGGTAACTTGCACCTTTTCTAAGCCTAGGCCTACAGTTTTTTTCAATTGCTAACGAGCGTTTGTCCATTCATTTGACACATTTTCAAAACTCTAAACACAGACTCTCACCTACAAAACACAATTGGCCAAATGGATCATTTTCCTCTCAAAAGCACATCCCATGTTGTTACACCACATTTTGTTACATATACACTAACTCGTCATTTCTCTGCACACACTAACTTTACCCAAACACTGGAAACCTGACTCAAAATGAAGTTATTTTGTCAAAGAATGAAGCTTGTTTTCACTTCACAAGATACATACAGTCAATCAGAGTACACTAGGTTTCAAAATACTGGCTACTGTTGACATTACAAAAACTGCATAGACTTTTATGTTTCAGTTTTACAGGTATTTGCATGCAAAACATGCATTCCAGCATTTTTACACTAAATTTCTTGGTTGGGAACTGTATGTCCAGATGTCCACATTCAAATGCATTCAAGTAAAAAGCAAATCTTTTTTTTTTTTTTTTACTGTTTACTAGGCCTACAGGAGGTGCAGTATAAATAGTGTTTACAGTAGACTATGATAGAACAGAAAAAGTTTTACAGCATTGCAGTGAACAAAATATCCATGAAACACAAGAGCATTCTGAACAAAAAACAACAGCAAAAAGCCCAGATAAAAAGGGGGTGAACAAAAAAAAAGCACAATATTACTGTGTCTAATCTCTGCACCTGCTCCTCTCAGTGCTCCTGCACCTCTCACTGCATCTCTCACTGGGCCTGCTATTCTCCCTGGGCCCCTTACTCCTACTCTTCCTCGTCCAGACATTACGGTATTTGTCTTATTCAGTTTCTGCTTCCAAAAACATCACCTCCTCTTTTTACTGTGTAAGTGTCAATGTAATAGAGAGCAATAACCCCTGCCACTGAGTCTAAGATAGACTGGAATCAGCTGTGTTTGGCCCAATTTACCCAACATAAATCATCTGTATGTCAATTATTCGATTGTTTGTTTATTATCAGCTGAGATATATTGCTTTTGAAATGATAACATTGCAGAAGCAGAGGTTTTTAACTGTATCTAAGGTTTGGAATATTGTTTTAACTATTGTGGGATGTTGTGTGTTAACATTCGAAAATAATACAAAAACGATCCATTATTTTGTTGGGAGGTATAGTTTGTCTGTTAAGAAAATGTAAGCATTGTGAAAATGTATTCACTGACTGCATACTGTGTGAAAACAACATGAAATGTGTGAATGGTATGGCCACAAAAGACCGATGCTGTGCTAACTGTGTTTAGAGTTTTGAAAATGTGTCAACTGAATGGACAAACGCTTGTTAGCGATTGAAAAAAACTGTAAACTATGTCTGTGGCTTACAGTTGGCTGTATCTCCAGGCACCCTGTGATGTTGATTACTCTATACTCTAGGAAGAATAGTGACAGTTTCAAACAAATAAGTCTGATTTACATTATGAAGACAGGCTATTTAGTATGGACTAGCCTGCCAAACAAAGACAGCAACAAGCAGCATAAGCAACATATATACAATCAGTAACTGTGTGTCTATTCTTTTTCATAACCAACAAATACACTAAGCAAGTTTATTTAAATTATCTTCAGTAAATAAGAGTACAGCTAGAGATCAGTAAACAGCAGCACAGCTAGAGACCAGTAAACAGCAGTAGAGAGACTAGTGAACAGCAATAGAGATCAGTAAACATCAGTACAGAGACCATTAAACATGAGTACAGCTAGTGACCAGAAAACAGCAATTTACTGCTATCAGCAGTCTACTGCTGTTTACTGTCTCTAGTACTGTTGTTTGTTGATCTCTAGCTGTACTCTTGTTTACTGGTCTCTATTGCTGTTTACTGGTCTCTGTACTGTTGGTAACTGGTCTCTATAGCTGTTTACTGGTCTCTGTACTGTTGGTAACTGGTCTCTATTGCTGTTTACTAATTACTAGTCTCTAGCTGTACTGTTGTTTGTTGATCTCTAGCTGTACTCTTGTTTACTGGTCTTGTACTGTTGGTTACTGGTCTCTGCTGTTTACTGGTCTCTGGTTACTGGTCTCTATTGCTGTGTACTGGTCTCTAGCTGTACTACTGTTTGATTATCTTGAGCTGCACTCTTGTTCACTGGTCTCTAGCTCTTGTTTTCTGATCAAATCAAATCAAATCAGGCTTCTCTGCCAACTATACTTGCGTATACAAGGAATTTGGTCCCTGCTTTTCCGTGAATTAGTGAACAGACACAGCACTCAGTGAGATGAAGCATACACTAACATGGAGCAGTGAGCTGCCTTCATACAGCGGCGCTCAGAGAGCAGTGAGGGTTAGGTGCCTTGCTCAAGGGCACTTCAGCCGTGGATGTGGGTGGGAGAGCAGTGGTCAACTACTAACCCCCACCCACATTCTTCTTAACAGTCGGGGATTGAACCGGCCCGAAGCCCTAACCAGTAGGCCACGGCTGCCCCTTAAATTGTTGGGAAATTGGGAAATGTCAAAATCTCTAGCTTTATACTGCTGTTACTGGTCTCTGCATGTGCCTTAGATTTTCTGGGGAGCCTTTTTTTGGCACATGGTTGCTTTTTAACTCAGTGCCAGTTTATGCACTGCTATATGTAAATAGTCTGTGCCTATTAGCCTGAAGAGCTGGATTTAATGTAGGATCTTTCAGGTTATTACAACAAATCCTCTTGGCAAAAAAGGGTCTTTCCTTCATAGCAAATAAGCAGCAGCCTTTCTAAAGTGGTTTCGGTATTCTGTGACAGGATTTAACACCATTTACGGCAAGCCTCTTACTCAGACATTCAGAATGCCCCGAATGCATATTTTGCATGTGCCCAGTGTAAAATAATTAACATCAATTCTTTACAGTACTTTTTAATGCAGCAATTATCAACCATCTGCTCCCTACTCCATTTTTCATGAGCTAGCAGCTGCCGTTCTTTCTCGCTCACACTCTTTCTGCACCTCTTTCCCCCCTCGCTCCCTCTCGCTCTCCATCTCTCCTTCTCTCCCTCTCTTTCTACCTTCTGTCATCCCCATATCTCTCCCATCATCCCCCCGTCATTCTCCCTCGTTCCATTGTTGGTCTATTAACACATGGTAGGGATATCGCCGCAAACATTTTTTTCTGCGGTGAGGGTAATGGCATCATTCACTACACTTAAAAACCCATTGAGCAGCTCACAAATCACTGGACAAGCCTAAAAGCCTGACTGATATGCCAGAGCTCAGTAGGTTCCATATGGTTGTAGGCGAAAGATAAGAAACAGAGATCTTTCATGCAAACTGGTGTTTTGCATGTGCTTGCATTTGTCTTTCTCTTGCTCTCCTCTCTGTGTCTGTATGTGTGTGTGTGTATGTATGTGCATGCTTATAAGTCTACATTTGCACGTGTCTGGGATGGGATGTGGTGGTGGTGGTGATGG
>NC_085013.1:2806042-2863542 GCF_963854185.1 Sardina pilchardus
ACCTTGGGGGCCCCCCAGGGGCCTCGGTGGGGCCGTGCCTGTTTTGGGTCCCCTTTTCCAGGCCATCGCTCTCTCTCAGACCACCTTCTCCTGCTGCGCCATGACCAGCAGCCATAACACACCACAGGAGCCATAACACACCACAGGAGATCACTCATGTGCACACAACACCAACCACACTACCCCCCCAACACACACACACGCACGCACGCACACGCACACACACATTTCACACACAGACACACACTCGCACCAACATCATTACCACGGCCTGTCCACTCAAGACCAATACAACAGTCTCAGCAGACTTGCTATTCCCCTAAATACCATCGGACCACCACCAGCAGCACATCTACCACCATCTATCTTCTGTCCAGGAGTCAGAATATGCAGCACTGCAGCCTACCCCCCCACTCCTGCTCCCAGAACCACCATCATCATCCCCCTCGGTCCTCACACCCATAACACCCACCCCCACCCATAACACCATAACAAATTCACTAGTCCCCCATCACCAACCAACACATCTCTCTCCCCCTACTTCGGCTTCATGGCCAGAGGCCATAACACATCTTGTGTACCCCGCCCTTTCCCCACACACACACACACACACACACACACACACACACACACACACACACACACATACAGGCATGCACGCATGCACGCACCCGCACACGCACCCACGCACCACGCACCACCGCACACGCACACACTCACACTCACACACCAAAGACCAACTATTCTCCCAGTGACTCCATCACCAGATATATAAGCCATAACACTTCACAAGAGTCCAACCACAGAGAGAGAGAGAGAGAGAGAGAGAGCAAAAGGAGAGAGAGATGTTAAGTTGTAGAGGGAGATAGGGAGAGACAAAGTGAGATCAACTCTGAGAATGATAGGGCATGACAAAGAGCAGTAGAAAGAAATGAGAAGAAAAATAGATACAAAAAAAAGAGAGAGAGTGGGGGGCCAGATAAAAGCATGGGGTATAGAGAACAAGGGAAGGACAAGGAAGAGAGAAAGGGAGAGAGAGAGAGAGATAAAAAAAAGAGTAAGAAAGAGATAGGGAGTGAGTGTGTGAGTGTGTGACCCTGATGTGGAGTGTGATCCCGGGGCCCCCCGTGGTGCGGAGTCATGGCTCCTGCGTTGCCGTGGCGTCAGTGGAGTGTGGTGCGGGGCGGGCGGCTCGTCCCCGGACGGCTCCTCCAGCACTGCTTACTCATCCACAGTACCTCTCCTCAGAGCGCCCGCTGAGAGCACACCCCCCGCCAGCAAGCTCTCTCTTTCTCTCTCTCTTTCTCTCTCTCCCTCCCTCTCTCTTTCTCTCTCTCTCTCCCTCCCTCTCTCACTCTCCCTCTTTCTCTCTCTTTCTCTCTCTCCTTCCCTCTCTCCCTCTCTCTCTCCCTCTTTCTTTCTCTCTCTCTTGGTCTCTCTCTCTCTCTTAATTCAATTCAACATTGCTTTATTACCATGACGGTAGGTACAGTGTTGCCAAAGCACAACAACAAAACAGCTTAACAACTTGTACATAAACATTGCAACATTGAGAACGTTGAGGGAAAGAAAAAATAGAAGAAATCTCTCTCTCTGTGTCTCTCTCACTTGCTTCCTCTCTTTCTTTACCATCCATATTTATTTCTCTCTCCCCATCTTTCTCTTAGTCTCTCTCCCTCTCGTTCTCCTCATTCTCTCTCTCTCTCTCTGTTTCTCTTCCCTCCATTCATTCTCTCACTTGCTTATTTGCCCCTCACAGCAAGGTACTCAGCTGTAATGACCATCTTTCTCTTTGCCTCTCTTTGCCTCCTCTCTCCTCTCTCTCCCCTCTCTCAGATTTGATCTAGCTCTATCTTTCTCTCTGCACATACAGTATACCTACTGTACAGTGCCTCACAATCTCTCCTTCTCTTTGCCTCTCTCTTTTTTATTGCATTTATCTCCCTCTCTCTCTCCCATTCTATATCCCTCTCTTTTTCATTACATTTTCAATCCACAGTCTCTCTATTCCTCTCTTTGCTAATTCATTTACTGTATTCAGTTGCAGTCTCTCTCTCTCTCTCTCTCTCTCTCTCTCTCTCTCGCTCAAAATCTAATAAAAACAAATGTTTCTTTATTGGCATGAATGAATAAAGTCATTGTTGGCAAAGCTACAAGTATAACATGTTAATAATCAACTTTACATGAATAATATAAAGATAAAATGAAATAATGAAAGGAAGAATACTACAATGTAATACTACTGTAATACTACTACTAATAAAAGGATAAATGGTAAATGTGATTGAAAGGACAGTAATCGCTTTAGCTATTAGTGCTATATTACAGAAAAAAGACAGACAAAAAGAAAAAAAACTTTTGTCAACAGTAAACACATTATATGCTTACACTTACAGATACATCTACATAAATCAGTTAAATAATTTAATTATCAAACAGAGTATTTACATGTACACAAAGAGGATAGACTCATCAATATATCATGCATCAGTGTTTCTTAACTGGTCTGGCCTTGGGACCCTCAATGTTGCATGGTCATCAAGTTGTGACCCATTTTAGCGTTCAACCCAACTGATGCAGTGAGCTGGGCCTGGACTTGTTTGGAACACGCTGCTGCAGGGTTCTGTAGATCTGTAGTTTGTCATCACTTTTTATTTCTTCCTTCCTGAATCTCTCTCTCACTCTCTCTCTCTCTCTCTCTCTCTCTCCCCCCTTGTCCCTCTCTCACACTCTCTCTTTCCCCTGTCCCTCTCTCTCTCTCTCTCTCTCTCTTTCCCCCTGTCCCTCTTTCTCTCTCTCCCCTTGTCCCTCTCTCTCTCTCTCTCTTTCCCCCTGTCCCTCTCTCTCAACATGATCACTGCCTCCTAATCAAACGTCTCTCTTTCTCTGTGTTCTGGGCTCTCTACCTGCCTGTGGCCATAATAGTCTTTAGATGACAGACGTCACAGTCGAATGACGCACTCGTCTCTCTCTCTCTTTTCTCTCTTATCCCTTCATCTCTGTCACGCTCCCAATTACCTCAGGTATAACACATCTTTTTTCCCCCCTTCCAGATCATGCGGTTCCTGACTGCCAGAGACTGTGATAGAACACCACAGGAAAATAATAGAGAACTCAAGAGGTGCCCTCTCATTGCCAAACAGCAGTGGCAAAGTCATCAATAATTCATTGATAACTGCGTTCATTTAGACTGCCTGAGCTCAAGCTGCTGAAAGAATGAGACAATATCAGCTATAGCCAGGGCTATTTTTATCCTCGTCCGGTTATTGATGGCCCTTTCCCTGAAGAGACAGGGATCGTGCTACCCTTCTTGTTAGATATATTAAACAATTTGCATGTTAGTCCAGGAATGGGCCTGCCCCAGACAAGGTTTAAATGAGATTCGGAGTACTTCATTAGATCTGCCATGTAAGATGCACTTGTTTACATGTAACAACATAATGCTTGCATGTATGCATTTTGTTGCACGCGAAGCTAGCAAACCAATATGGTTAGGCCCTGCTAAGTCATTTGTATGTGTTTTTTTCCCAGAGATGTTTTGATTCCTGATGGCTTGTCGTTAGTTGAGATTTTCTAATCTACAACCTCAAATCAGAAACGGTTGGGACGTTGTGTAAAATGCAAATACAAACAGAATGTGAAAATCTACACATCTCAAAAACTCATATATAGCTGCAAAAAGGACATTGCAAATTACAAAAATGACAAATTTGACTATTTCATGGGAAATATATGTCCATTTTGAATTTGATGCCAGCAAAATGTTTCACAAAAGGTTGCGATAGGGGTTTATTTACCACGGGTGTGCGGGTTCACCTCTTCATCTCAGAGTTTTGAAAATGAAATGTTGTCCCACTCCTGCCCGATGTAGGATCTCAGTTGCTCAACAGTATTCAGAGGGGTATTCCTAATCATGTCTGCCATTCCATGATGCACCTCCTGTAATTTGACAGGTCTGGACCGCAGACAGGCCATTTCAGCACCTGGACTCTTCCTCTATGGAGAAATATACGGCTTAAATATGTGCAGCATTCATTTTGCCATTGCTTTCCTGAAATATTCAAGGTCTTCCCTGTAAAAAAGACATTGCCGGGATGGCAGTACATGTTGCTCAAAACTAGATCTAGATCATTCAGAATTGATTGTGCCTTGCCAGATGTGCAAGATGTAGGCATTAAAGCACACCCACACCATCATAGATGTTGGGTTTCAAACTGAGCACTAAAACTAGGCACCAAAAAGTTGGATAGGTGGGATACTGGGATAGGCCCTCTCATCTTTAGCCCAGACGAGCCCATGATTTCCAATGAGAATTGCAATTTTCTAAGCTCTATTCCTTTTTAGCAAATATTTCCATTGAGATTTGCAGATTACATTTAGTTTGTATTCACATTTTACACACCGTTGGGTTGTATTTTAGTTTTGTAACATGAAAAAGCTGATAGGAAATGCTCATCTCACAAGAACTCCCGACGGGACATCTGTCAGCTACACAGACCCTTAACAGGTCGGCATTAGGCCTGGTAAATTCGATTCTTTTTAAGGACTCGGGTTATTCTGAGTCACTCACTCAACTGATCCGGGTTATGCGAGTCACTTGAGTCATGAGTCAGTATTGCTAAATCGCCAAGAAAACGCAGTCCTAGCCCCATTGTCTCTAACCACTAACATAGTAGAAAGTGCGGACTCACTATTCAGATCTGGTATTTTTGAATCTGCAATGTTACTGGCTTTATTATGACATTCTCTTCGATGAAAGTGGAGTTAATAAATGTTGATGGACCCAGACTTTGGCTACTAGTGTAGTAACAAGCATTTATTTTAAAGTGGCACACATCCACTCATGACAATGTAGCCGGCTGATTCGCGCGGCTCGGCTCTGTGGGAAGTTCTTATCTCGGACTGCCTGTGTGCACCATAGACCTAAAAGAATGTGTGCACACAGACTCGCTAGAGTTGACTTGTGGAGTGGATGCCTACAAAATTGTAAGTTATAGGCCTACAACTTTTGGCAGCTAAGATGTCTAGGACTAGCTTAAGATGTCTGTGTGTGGTGCTGTTTATCATTTTAAATTAGATTGTAGTAGGACTCAACTGATCCGGGTTAATGATGCTAGAGACTCGCGACTCATGGGTTAATTTAAAGACACGGGTGAAAGATCCGGGAGAGTCAGGACTCAACCAGCTCTAATCGGCATGGCATGGTTCCATTTATAGAACTCTAGTGACTACCAGATGGTGATGGTACAGGCTTTGATACTGTCAGAGTGCCACTCCACAGTATGTATAGATTTCCTTTCATTTGATGTCTTTGGATACAGTTCCGTAAGGTGTATGTTGAACAGCTGTCAGGGGAGAGAGAGAGAATGAGATAATGATATTCATTGGTTGTACTGAGTTGTATCTCTGAAGTATACTGTACCATTATGCTAACAGTCTTTACATGCACACATACACACACACACACACACACCCATATAACATACTGTACATACATTCTGTACACACTTGAAAGCAGATAACTTTGGAATAAGGGAATATCGGAACGCGCTGTTTCAGTTGCTAACCACTGTGTTAAGTGTAACGGGACTGGGGGAATAGCTGAACCTGCTGTTGGAGTTGCTAAACATTGACTTTCACGGCTGTTTAAAGTCAGGAGTGTGCACACACTGTGCTGTGCTGTGCTGAGCTACCACACACAGCCGTCAGCCTCTCGCATGTGCGAATCACCGGCTCTTCGCCGAACATATGCCGAGGAGGTGCGCTCGCTCCCGCTCGCTCGAAAAAAAAACAAAAAAACAACTCCCGCGGCAAACACCACCACCCTCCACCAGCTGTTTTTTTTTGTGCACCGCTAGCACTCCATCACGTGAAAGTCTCCCCAGATGTTGCCTGACTGAAGAGGTGTCATGACGGAGATTATGTGACGGGTTCAGTCAAAGTCGCGAGGGGGGAAGACGCAGCTGCCTCCCCTACCGACGGCTGTCACGGTTTGAGGCCTTTAAGGCAAAAGCAGTCACGCTAGGTTAATAATGACATTACCCAGTGCGGTAACACCAATCGGCATCAACCCCTTGTTTGTACACAGCAGGTGTGTTGCTCGACAAACAAGCAAAGCCCACGGATAGGCTACAGCCAGGAAGAATTTAAATTTACCGTCGTTCTCTCTGCTGGGGAAAAAAAATAGCTGTGGTGGTGCTACTGCGGCAATGTTGGGGTGTGAGCCGACTGGTATGTGAGTGACAACCACCTCTCCCCGGTATCTGCGCACATTTTTTTTAAATGCTTTTCACACTTTGTATTTTTTTCCTGACTGCTGTGCAAAGAAGCGCCAATTATACAGCACCCTACTTGCTAGCGCTGACTGAGGTTGTGATTGGACCCCGCTGTGCTAGCTACAGAACAGCTGAGCTAAAACGTGCGGCTTGCTATGACAACGTTCCTCTGATTGGTTCTGGGGATATAATGGGTTCACATTACAGCGAGGTTAGCTTGCGTTTATCAAAGTGGGCCGGGCACAGCGGTCTGCCAACAGCGTAACCAACTCATTAGCTGATGCTCAGCTAATGTAAGTCTTTGTGTGCCTGTCAACACTCTAATACATTGCTAATAAATGGATAGACGGTCTGTTATGTGTATGTCTGTCTGTGTATACTGTATGTGTATGCAGGTGTGTGAGGGAATGTGTTTGTGTCAACAAATGTGTGTGTGTGTGTGTGTGTGTGTGTGTGTGTGTGTGTGTGTGTGTGTGTGTGTGTGTGTGTGCCTGTATTAACTCTGTGGCTTGAGATAGCGTGGGGCGTGGGTGTTGACACTGTGATCCGATGGGAGAGGAGGCGTCGCCGCTTGTGGCGGGTCATAACACGAACAGAGTGCTTCATGTCAGCAAGAACACCCCCCCCACACACACACACACAACAGACACACACACGCACACAAAAGGGCCAGAACTGTGTCCGCCTACCTGCTTAGGAGTTTCCCCCACAGGCCACGAGGAAGGCAAGAGGAGAGGGAAAGGAGAGAGAGAGAGAGAGAGAGAGAGAGAGAGAGAGAGAGAGAGAGAGAGAGAGAGAGAGAGAGAGAGAGAGAGAGAGAGAGAGAGAGAGAGAGAGAGAGAGAGAGAGAGGTGATAAGGCATGTGGGAAGAGGAGACGATGTGTGTTAGGGAGGAGGACAGACTCCTTAAGTAAGATGGAGCAGAGCACTTTGCGTGCCCCACCACTATGGCCCTGTAATTTATAGGCCTTCTAATGGGCTGTGCAGGATGCATACACTCTGGGGGTCAGAGGCGCAACCGTGCGTCAACCCCCCATACCCCCCCCCCCCCCACCATCACCACCACACTACACACACCCCATACTCCCTCGAACTCTCTCCGTTCGGTCTCCCCTGTCATAAATTGCTCCCATTAAATTCCGATCCCCTGCCATCCTCTCTCTCGCTCTCCTCCTCACCCTCAGGCCACTATGCCACTCTCCGAGCCCATTTGAAGTAGCTGGAGTGGAGTTCATACACTGCACTGCAACCCCCCGCCAACCCCCCCAACAACACCCCCACCCACTCGCATACACCCCTCCTCTCCCCCCAATACCTGCTCTTGCTGTTCCTCAGATGCTGCCTCTCCACACAAGCCTCCTGCTGACATAAATACTATGGCCGACACCCTCCAACTAGTGACCTTTGCCACTTTCCCAGGAGCAGAGAGAAAAGTAGTGCACTAGCCTATGGCAGGAAGGTTGAGTTGAGTGAGTGCTGATGACGTTCAGTGTGGATGAATCTGTCTCATCTGAAAACTCTCTGGGCCTGTGTGTGGTGCACCTCTGCTGCTGTTTTCCTACAGTAACAAAAATCTGAAACAAAATCTGTCAGTTCAGACCGCAGAGACAGAGTACAAAAGTGTTATCTGCCCTAAAGCCATAAGGATAATGGATAACGAGCATGCTCAAGGCATTGTAAAGAGGTTTTCATTTACATAAAAGCAAAAAAAAAAAAACTAAAAAAAAAGATGATCATAACACATTAAGTTATTTCAGGATATTTATGTGCTTTTGTTACTTTTAAAGTAATGCTCCTCAGTTTCATCACAATGCAGGGTTACCTACAAATGTTAATCAGGGAAACACAATTTATGTGCCGACATCAAATCTTAATGCATTTGATAGCTTTCACTAAAAGCTTTTTAGAATTGCATATTTTGCTCTGTCTATATTCAAATGAAAATGCAGGTGGATGCTTTTTGAGAATCCTCAATCCTCATGAAAAGTGAACTCACACAGACAGACAGACCAAAAACCACAGGCGTTTTGATCGTATTCTAGTCTGCCAGGTTCTAACCTCTGGAAAGTATCTCTCTCTGCGAGAGCTCAAGTTATGAGTGGTGGGTGAGTGGGCCTGTCCACCGCAGCTCGTCTCTCTTGCAGTAATCACGAGCTGTCTGCCAGCCCCCGTTCACCCACTCCCTGCCCACCCCCCCTCCCCTACTCTCTGCCCCCCCCCCTTCCACTCTTCCCCATACGAGTCCCTTGATGTTGATTGATGTGCACCTGTAAAGAGCTGATGCTCCCTAATCTTCCGAGGCTTTAAGTCTTACTATGTGTGGACAAGCCAGGCAGTGCACATAGAGAGAGAGAGCGAGAGCCCTGTTCGACTCCATTCTCCAGGCAATAGGGGGAAAAATGGTCTCCTGTCTGTGCAAGTCAGTCATGTTGAAGTGCTTATTTTCAGTCCCATTATTTTTGGAACGGTTCACGATAAACAGAACCATCTGTTCGACCATCAAATCAACACACCATCTGTAGACGCTATATTGACAATGAAAAGCACAAATAGGAATTGGTGCTGGGTTTTGTGGAAAGGACACAGCTATGGGTAGCTGACAGCCAGTTGACAAGCAATTGTAGGATTGATTTGTTTGACAAGTAGGCCCATGCCGAAGGCTTGTAGAAGCTTTAAGATACTCCTGTTACCTTTGAGGTGTACTGAGAGTTTGTTTACGGTACTGTCCAGAACAAGCCATTAGAGAATGTTTGAGTCAACAGTAAAAGAACAAAGAAGTCCGCACACTAGGGCTCCAAAATAATTTCTTTCTTTCTTTTATTCACCACATTGTGACGTTTCGGGCCAACAGCCCTTCCTCAGACATAAGATAGGTATCTAGCAGCCCATACTTATACACATTATACTGATTGAACACCTGACATCACATGATGCAGGTGATTAAAGTGACGAGTGCAAAGTGCTTAAAGTGCTAGTGTGCAAAGAGCCAGTATACAGTAAAGTGCCAACATGCAATAAATAACACAAAGCACAACAGTATTTCAATACACTCATATCACCTATAGTGCCACTAGATCCCTTTAAGGAGTAGTGAATACTAAATACATAAGAATAACAGGCAGCCACATCAATATATGCAATATATACACAACATGAACACCATCAAAGATACAATCAGGAAAAACTGACAGATTGGAAATAAGAAACAAGTTACAGCATTCCAGTCCAAAACCTTGTAACTTTACACAGAAGACGAGCACTTTCAGCCACCCGCGCACAGGGAAGTCCTTCAACATCAATGGGATTATCACCTGTAACACCTCGAATGTCATATACATGCTCAAATGCCCGTGTGGCCTGGCATATATCGGCAAAGCCACACGGCCGTTAAAGACCAGAATTTCTGAGCATCGTTCCAACATCAGAAATCATGACCCTAAAAGCCCTGTGGCTGTTCATTTTACTCAGTGTTCTCACAATCTGTCTTCATTGCGCTACTGTGGTATTGAAGTGGTTAAAACACCCACTAGGGGGGGCGATACTAACTCTTTACTTCTAAAAAAAGAAGCCTTTTGGATTTACACACTGGACACTCTAGCCCCTAGAGGAATGAATGAAGACTTTGACTTGCGTCCCTTTCTTTAAACTGCTCTTGGCCTGGTTTTGGACTGGAATGCTGTAACTTGTTTCTTATTTCCAATCTGTCAGTTTTTCCTGATTGTATCTTTGATGGTGTTCATGTTGTGTATATTGCATATATTGATGTGGCTGCCTGTTATTCTGCCTGTATTTAGTATTCACTACTCCTTAAAGGGATCTAGTGGCACTATAGGTGATATGAGTGTATTGAAATACTGTTGTGCTTTGTGTTATTTATTGCATGTTGGCACTTTACTGTATACTGGCTCTTTGCACACTAGCACTTTAAGCACTTTGCACTCGTCACTTTAATCACCTGCATCATGTGATGTCAGGTGTTCAATCAGTATAATTTGTATAAGTATGGGCTGCTAGATACCTATCTTATGTCTGAGGAAGGGCTGTTGGCCCGAAACGTCACAATGTGGTGAATAAAAGAAAGAAAGAAATTATTTTGGAGCCCTAGTGTGCGGACTTCTTTGTTCTTTTACTGTTGCCTTTTTTTGAGTCCAGCACCTGCTTTGAAACACTCAGATGTGCGCACCCGCTCTTACACTATTAGAATGTTTGAGTCACTCTTGAATCGTGTCTTCTCCACAGACATAGGGCATGAAATATAGAGAAGCAAAACTAGTCTTAAGGGCCTTCAGTCTCGATGTGGAGATGTGTGGCATTGCTGACGATTCAATTTTGATGAGGTCACAAGAGTGTATCGAGAGAGAGAAGAGAGACAGAGAGAGAGAGAGAGAGAGAGAGAAAGAGAGGGAGAGAGGGAGAGAGGGAGAGAGAGAGACTCTTCCCTACAGCAGAAACACAGGCTCATTTAAAACCAAATTAATTTCTGGAACTCATAACTGCTCTGCTTACCTCTGGCACAATAACAATGAATTCCAAATAAAATGTTTTAATTATCCCTCTTGTCTGGGAGATTAAAGGCAAAGTTCATTTCATCATTTTGGAACGAATCCCTTGTAATGGTCTCCAAAGACACAAAGGGTCTTAAAGTTTGCATGCAATCACCACTCAGCTGACTCAGCATTGTGCAAATCAAAACTTTATGCGATGTTCCAGGTACACAGACTCATGAGGTGTTCCTCAGTGTGTGAGGTGTGTGTTGTTTTTATTGTCATTGATTTTTTTCCTCTCCTTTTCAGAGGAAATGCCATCGTTGCATTAGATATTCTTTCAGGTAACTATACTGTATATACAGTAGGTTTCTGTGTGATCAGTTTTCAAACTGTGTTATGTAGCACTTTCAATTAAACTCTGATGAGATGCTGGCATCCGGTGTACTTAATATGTTTACATGTAATGTGTATAGGAGATGCAGTCAATCAGTGAGACAAATCGACTTCTGTTGAAGTCTTCCAGTGAAAATAGATAGCCCAGCGCGGCAGTGCCTGAGCTGCATTCTGAGTGAGTGACCCTGATGTGTAAGGTGATGCTGATATTGCTCATATTTTCAGTGCATCTAAGTTGTGATATTTGTCAAAACAACTTGGCCCTTCACCAGAATTGCACTAAATAAAGTACAATAATACTGTCTCATTTCTCAAGGTCATATGATGAAGATTTAACGCGGTTGTGAAACCTCAACCCTAGCAGCCCAAGGCCCATGCCACGTTACATCTTATCATGTTGCAAATACATGATCTAGTGACTTCCTGCATCCAGGTATCTTTGAGTAAGACATCCATTCAATGTGACAATACCTTTTTGAGATTATATAAAGTCAGATGCATCATCCTTGTTGGTCCTGACATGCACCAAAGTTTAAAACTCAAATGCTTCTCGGAAAAACTCTCGTGAACTCTGTCTCACTGTGTGAACTCTGTTTCACTGTGCAAACTATTGTAATGCATAATTTACAAGAAGCAAGAGGATGTATTGTTAGATTAAAACATCTTAAACTATTATATTTAATGGATTATTCTCCCTTTTAGACGTATGAAGGATTTTCTGTATGCCACCTTAGAATATGGCTGGTCAATTGATATTAATAACTCTCTTGTCTTCATTAAACTTAAATGTCCCTCGATAGCCCTCCTATTCCTAATTATTATACATCAATTCTAACTTTTTAAACAATTCCCTCCCACCACTACAATGTCTTACTATCATGCCTCAGGGTTTAGGGAACACATTTTTTTTTTTAAGTCGCTAACTTCTCAACACATATTTCCCTCAGGTGAAAATAAGTTTTATTTGTGTCTCTTCATTACTTCCATCTGCAGTCGTACAGTATCTGCTGGCCGACTGTGTAGGTGTCTGTGGCGTACTGTCATGTAGAGACCAAAGCAACGGGCCCCAGTTCTGTTCTGAGACATGAACATGGCCAAAGGCAGAGAGCGATTATTCACTGCTGTGGAGAGCACTGCTGGATAAACACGAGGCACAAGAAACACTTTCATGGCAGAGGGAAAACTTCATTTTATATATATATATATATATATACAGTGAGGAGCATATGTATTTGATACCATGCTAAAACAGGAATATAAAATCATCATTTGACAGTTGATCTTAATGCCTTAATTCAAAAAATGACTAAAAATAAAACCGCCAAGGACACCAATTTTCTTTGTGATTGAAGAATGTATCTTAAATAAATAAATGTTTTCCTTAAATGCTAAGGGAAGGAAGTATTTGACCCCCTATGTAACCCTATGGGAATTTAGCACATAGGGTTAACATAGGGTCAGGCAGATTTTTATTTTTTAAAGGCCAGCTATTTCATGGATCCAGGATATTATGCATCCTGTTAAAGTTCCCTTGGCCTTTGGAATTAAAATAGCCCCACATCATCACATACCCTTCACCATAGCTAGAGATTGGCATGGTCCTTTTTCCAAAAGGCCTATTAGCCTATTTGATTTGCATTGAGCTCAATGAGCATCAAACAGGCTAATAGGCCTACTGGAAAAAGACCCATGCCAATCTCTGGATATGGTGAAGGGTATGTGATGATGTGGGGCTATTTTAATTCCAACGGCCAAGGGAACTTTATCAGGATGCATAATATCCTGGATCCATGAAATAGCTGGCCTTTAAAAATAAAAATCTGCCAGCCCCTATGTTAACCCTATGTGCTAAATTCCCATAGGGTTACATAGGGGGTCAAATACTTCCTTCCCCCTAGCATTTAGGAAGAACATTTATTTATTTACGATACGTTCTTCAATCGCAAAGAAAATTGGTGTCCTTAGCGGTTTTATTTTTACTCATTTTTTGAATGAAGACATTAAGATCAATTGTCAAATGATGATTTTATATTCCTCTTTTTAGGCAACTTTAGCATGGTATCAAATACATTTTCTCCTCACTGTATATATATATTTTTTTTTTGGTGGGGGGGCTTTTAATCAGATAGGATAGTAGAGAGAGAGAGAGACAGGAAATGAGTGGGAGAGAGTGAGAGTTGGGGTGGGATCTGGAAAGGACCACAGGGCGGGACTCGAACCCGGGTCCCCAGCGTGCGGTGCAGGTACCCCAGCCAGTCGCACCACAGCTTTTTAGGAGAACACAGGGTTAGCAAGAATGAGTACGTAAGGATGTCACAATAATATGTTAGCAGGCATTGCAAGTATCAATCGACAAACACACACACAAAAAAAACAATCTAGCTTAACCATCAGTGGGGTTTGCATAACCATCAGTCAGAATTTGACTCTGAAGAAGATGCATGGGCGTCGAAACGTTAGTCACTTTGCACCATTAAAAAGCATATTTATAAAAGTGTGAGTGCTCCGGTCTGGCTCGTTGGTCCTAGTTTGACGTCAGGTCTCCCCACTGATCCTCGTGTCTTGTTCTGTAAGCACCAACTAGGCTGAAGCGCAAGTGATCCCTTACCAATCTACTGTAGCATAACCATCTTCATCACAGTTGCTTGGATATCGTTAACTACATTTATTGTCATGAATCTGTATGGCTGTTTGATGAAACTAGTGACTGGATATAAATATTAGATTTTTACTGTCTGTGACACTTTAATTTTAGATATTTAGAGTGACACTTTGGAGTCTGTTCCTCTGTTCCGTGTCTCAACTTTTTTTTTCACATATTTTTCTCTGAACATCTATGACCTATCAGATCTACTATTTGATGATGTAAAGATTCGTTCAGTAATTTATTAGCAGCATATTTGACTTAAGGTTCAAACACATCATCTTATAGATTTTACAATGGGGAAAAAAAAAAAGGATTCGAACGGCATAATCCCAGAATAGTACCGGCATCTAGCATGAAAGGCCTTATTCAGCCAAAGCTTTTGCATGCTAATTCTAATTTGGCCTAGATCTTTGCGGAGGCACCTTGAGCCTTATGTAACAGTTCTCTCCTCCTGCATGACATTGCACATCCTCCACTAGGAGAATACGGGAAACGGGAGGATTTAGGGAGAAGCATGCATGTGTGTTCACAGGCCCCCAGGCCACTGTAAAGCACTTTGAGAGAAAGTTTCAATTATAGCAAGGGAATTAAGCAAATAAAATTTGCCTCCTGCAACAGAGTAGTGGCCCAAAACTTTTGAAAGTTTAAGGTAGTGTAAACTCAATATGTCCCAAGGAGTTTTGTAGCCATGAGCAATTAACTTACATTTTGGTCCCGTGCAAAAAAAAAAAAAAAGAAAAAAAGAGCTAACTTTAAAACCATAGAAAAGAACAGTATTCCCTCTGAGGTACAGGAAAATAACAACAACAACTAACAAACAAAACAAATAACAATACTTAACATTCTTTGTAGTGTTCATCAGCACTGACTGACCAGTTTTGGTCAAAACTTTTCACCCTGCTGGCGGCTGATACGACATGGGCTATGGGCCTAACCAAGTCCTACTATTATGAATACATATTTGAATTCAACTGATGCTCTGATGAGTATGCTAACCTAGCAAGACTTCTGTAGGGCCAAACCCTGAGATTAATCAATACCATTTAAACAGATCATTAGACTTGTGTAGTTAACCCTGGGCAAAAATGGAATCTGTGTGGCATACAACAGATTATTCTAAATATTTGAGTAAAATCTAAACAGCCTAAATAAATTATGTGGTAAAGGATTTAAGTACTTCAGATAAATGGAGCATCAACAAATGGCACTGAAGTGGCCCAAGATACCGATTTCAGCTCTTTTAGTTTCATGAATGAGGAAATGGAAATTGAAACAATTGAAGCAAGAGGTATCAATAGATTCTCTTGTATGTACATTTTGTGTGACTCTTACCAGGATATCACAACATACATGACACCAACAACCAACAATATTACTTAGCATATGCTGTATACCGGAATACTGTATGTATGTGTATGCACTGCAACATATATTTATGATGTTATGGTGACAAAGAGATACAAAGACTACATGGTCCATGCCAATCATACTATCAGTCAAGGTCAGCTGAGGTAGTTGGACTTGGCAGCCAGTTTTGATTTTTCCGATACTATGAAGTAAACTGTAAAACATCTCTCTAGGTGCCTCTCATAAGGGGTTTTATGCACCCTCCCTTCCTTCCTCGATCCTAGATAAAGAATTATGGGGCAGCAACAACGGGATAGTCTATCCATTGTTAGTCATAGATCAGTGGGAATGCCCCTCGAGGATCGGGCATTGAGGATAGAGGAGAGATGTTGAGAGGCACCCACTGTCACATGTAGGCTACAAGAACATATACTGTACCCTGGAACCTATAGTCTACCCATTAAGAGCAGGATGTACTTCACAGATATTGAAGAACAAACAACAACAACAACAACAACAGCAACATTGTCATGTGAACCCCTTCCTTTCTTCACTGTTCCATTGAATGAGGCCCATGACTCCTCCAGAATGCTCAACAGGGGATTCTGGTGTTCCAGTCCGTCCATACAGGCAAGGACCCATCGACACCAGGGATAATGACAGGTACTGTCATCAGGTACACTCTAAGATAGGCCCTACACCTAAAAAAGATTTCACATGCATGTAATATAAACAATAACTTTGCTTTACCTATGAGGAAGCATCCTTTTTAGCCTAAAGCCTTTTTAAAGCATGCATCAAAAAACGTATTAAAAAAACACAACACATTTATCTAAAGGGTCATTCAATAGCTTCAGTCTGAAATGCATTTCATCTACCGAAAGAGGTTATTCTTGTGTGTAATCACAGTATATGGTTGTCAACAAACAATTTATCATTCACTGTGCAGGGATGTTGTTACAAGAGATGCACTTTCTTGGCACTGAAATGGCTATAAAATCTGTGTGGTAGAGGTGGAACTATGATATAATGGTTAAAACGATGCAAACAGTTTGAGGGCGGTTTCATTGCCTCTAGAATGCCTTTTTAAACTCTGGAGGTAATCATTCACTGTTAAAGCTATAGCCTCTGTGTTCTTGTAAGAATTCTTTGGTTACTTCAGCACCACTTTTCTCATTCTTGTTTTACTGCCCAAGATTTGTCAAAATGCGAATAAAATACTTGGCTAAAGCACTCAGATCCCTCACCACTATTTTATTTTATCCCACTTTATCTATTTATTTGGGCATACTATGATTTATATAGCCTTTCCTCCCCTGTTTTCCCTTAAACATCCTCAGATCCTTGAGTTAAACTCAAACCACTAATCCCCATGCTTGGCAGTATAATTGGGCGCCATTTTGTCTGTTCTGCGGTCTTCAAGTCTCAATCAAACATAATGATTGAGTGGGATGAACTCTTCAACAGAAAAACAAACATTGACAGCCTTTAGAAACTGGTCTTTAGCGGTGACCTTTAGAGAGGGACAGCAATCCAATGCAACAGATGTGCATACAAGACATGGCAAAGCCATAGCAACATTTGAAAATACGAATATCATCCACAATTTTGATAATGATTTAGCTAACACAAATACTTTTTAAGCAAGTTCACTGGAAATGTCTCAGTTTAAAGATCCCTCTGTAATACATTGAACTGACAGACTGGTGCTTCCTGTAGATGTGTCAATGAACTCAGAATACACAATTGAAAGGAGTAGGTGGAAATTTTGATGGCGCAGGAAAGTGAACCATGTGATGGCAGGAGGCTCATTTGCTTCAAACAGTACACCACACACCCAGAGTTATTGTAGATTCAACTGAAGATTTATCTGCATCCTACATACCTTGATTTTAAATTCAGATATTCACACACATGAGCACATTTTTTAGTGTCTTTTTCTCTCGTAGCAACAGTACCAGGTGACCTCGAGAGACAGAGAACTATGGGAAAAATGGCTGGAATTATCTTTTAGCAAACATAGATGGACATTTCACAGAGATGCGGATTGAAAAAGCCTGAGGCGTTTCCTGAAGCCTGTGGGTTTCCGTGAAGCCTATGGAACAACCTATTGGTTTCCAGGAAGAGACATCCAGTGAAATCTAGAATGATATTGGCAGGCAAGCCACAGATACCAGGCTATCAAAAATGTTGGAAGCCAATATAGGATTGTCTTGATAAGTCAGGTTAACCCCTTTTGGTCATTTAGTGATTGGTCATTTTTGGCGATAGAGTTGGGGAGACTGGTGTTATTAGTTAATCAAGTAGGTAAACCAGTAGGTTTACATAAACAAGTGCATTTATGGTAGACTTGTTAGGTCATGTGCTTCCTTTTATATCCTGACTAAGTTGATGCAGCCCTCTCTGCTACCCATGCACCTCCAAAGAAAGACATTACATAGGCCATCTAGAGCCAATGTTTAATGTTAAATCATTTGCAAAATAATGAAACAGCCTATCCACAGCTTAGGTGATCAAACCTTATAAGAGGATTAATGCATTCCTGTTAACGTGTGCTTCATATGACACTTCAATAAACGGTGCCTATTGTAAAATTCACAGTGAAATCAGCAATTAGTGAAATCTTGAACAACGGCAATGTGTCATGCAGGATGGTAGAGCTTAGCGTAAGGGGCAGCTTTTCAAGTCTGTTCCTTTAATGTCAACGTCAATTCTACTTTAATGTAGGCCTGTCTTTACGTGAACAACAGCATTTGTAATCACTTCTATGGAAAGTTTGACGTGTTTGAAAATTCCCAACGCAAACATTATATTTTCTCCCGAAGGTAAAGGTTCAGTGCTTATTTACAATGCACTAAAGATAGGCAGCTCAACTCCCCTGTCACCATTTCAATTGAGAAGACAGATGTCTCTTGTAAGACATACAAGAAAGGATGAATCATTTTATCATATCATCATGTAATAGCATGTATAGGGAACACATAATTGGCTTTCTCCAGAGCTATGAGCTGAAACTGACATACTCACTGACCACTGACTGTGCTAATAAATGTATTCACTTTGCATCTGCGAGACTCTAATGTGCACAAAGGTCTACAATATACATGTATATACACTACCGCTCAAAAGTTTGGGGTCACTTAGAAATTTCCTTATTTTTGAAAGAAAAACACTGTTTTTTTTTTAAACAGTGCTTTAAACTAATCTAAGTTTAAACTAATCTATACATTGCTAATGTAAATGACTATTCTAGCTGCAAATGTCTGTTTTTTGGTGCAATATCTACATAGGTGTATAGAGGCCCATTTCCAGCAACTATCACTCCAGTGTTCTAATGGTACAATGTGTTTGCTCATTGGGTCAGAAGGCTAATGGATGATTAGAAAACCCTTGTGCAATTATGTTAGCACAGCTGAAAACAGTTTAGCTGGTTAGAGAAGCTATAAAACTGACCTTCCTTTGAGCTAGTTGAGTATCTGGAGCATCACATTTGTGGGGATGATTAAACGCTCAAAATGGCCAGAAAAAGAGAACTTTCATGCGAACTCGGCAGTCTATTCTTGTTCTTAGAAATGAAGGCTATTCCATGCGAGAAATTGCGAAGAAACTGAAGATTTCCTACAACGGTGTGTACTACTCCCTTCAGAGAACAGCACAAACAGGCTCTAACCAGAGTAGAAAGAGAAGTGGGAGGCCCCGCTGCACAACTCAGCAAGAAGATAAGTACATTAGAGTCTCTAGTTTGAGAAATAGACGCCTCACAGGTCCTCAACTGGCAGCTTCATTAAATAGTACCCGCAAAACGCCAGTGTCAACATCTACAGTGAAGAGGCGACTCCGGGATGCTGGCCTTCAGGGCAGAGTAGCAAAGAAAAAGCCATATCTAAGACTGGCCAATAAAAGAAAAAGATTAATATGGGCAAAAGAACACAGACATTGGACAGAGGAAGATTGGAAAAAAGTGTTATGGACGGACGAATCGAAGTTTGAGGTGTTTGGATCACACAGAAGAACATTTGTGAGACGCAGAACAACTGAAAAGATGCTGGAAGAGTGCCTGACGCCATCTGTCAAGCATGGTGGGGGTAACGTGATGGTCTGGGGTTGCTTTGGTGCTGGTAAGGTGGGAGATTTGTTCAGGGTTAAAGGGATTCTGAATAAGGAAGGCTATCACTCCATTTTGCAACGCCATGCCATACCCTGTGGACAGCGCTTGATTGGAGCCAATTTCATCCTACAACAGGACAATGACCCAAAGCACACCTCCAAGTTGTGCAAGAACTATTTAGAGAAGAAGCAGGCAGCTGGTATTCTATCTGTAATGGAGTGGCCAGCGCAGTCACCAGATCTAAACCCCATTGAGCTGTTGTGGGAGCAGCTTGACCCTATGGTACGCAAGAAGTGTCCATCCAGCCAATCCAACTTGTGGGAGGGGCTTCTAGAAGCATGGGGTGAAATTTCTCCTGATTACCTCAACAAATTAACAGCTAGAATGCCCAAGGTCTGCAATGCTGTAATTGCTGCAAATGGAGGATTCTTTGACGAAAGCAAAATTTGAAGGAAAAAAAATATTATTTCAAATAAAAATCATTATTTCTAACCTTGTCAATGTCTTAACTATATTTTCTATTCATTTTACAACTCATGGTGGTAAATAAGTGTGACTTTTCATGGAAAACACAACATTTTCTGGGTGACCCCAAACTTTTGAACGGTAGTGTACAATATAGCACACAGCGCTTTACAATATTATGATAATAAAGAAAACCACTGTTGACAGACATATTTATAAATATCTGAGTAAATTGCATTGAATGTAATGATCCTGACAATTGTTGTTATTTTGTTAACATTAAGATGTTAAACAAATAAATGAAATGAAAAAAAAAATGCAAGTACCACAGGCTGAATCATTATTGGCTTATTAACCTGTGTAATGCAATCACTGATGTCGCAGTGCTGCTATACAATATATTAGCATTAATTAAAGACTGCAGTCTTTATTTTGGCTTAAAACTCGCTAAAATAGCATTGAGTGCCTACCTTTCAGGAATGACTGTGTACCCACCTAGTTTAACTATGAGGAGGCTTGCATGTACAACACAGACATGATGTGGGACTTGAGTCAACGTGATCACAGATGTAATCACTATGTTCATTCAATATTGCAATCAGCGCTGCAATTAGAGATTTTCCCTCACTGAGCTCATTAACTACAGGCTTTGTCAGTTTTGCAAGAGGTTGTATTTTTGATATATGAATGTATAATTAGTTAACATTGAATAAATGTGGATATATTATGGCAAGGAAGCATTGTGAAATTTAATTTGTATTAAAACAAAATTGCCTAGCTTTGAAAATGAAATAGCTTTCGTTCATCCAGGACTGTGCTTTGGCAGTAATATGTGGAAATGTGTGTGTGCTTGCACTCACACACACACACACACACACACACACACACACACACACACACACACACACACACCTGAGTCATGCTCGCAGTCCTGTTTAGAGTATGAGTGATGAAGATGTGCTGACAGGTGTGCTCAAACACCTGGGACCAGTGGGGGACCACAGGGATTTTACACTTTGAATGGTTTGACAGGGTGTGTGTGTGTGTGTGTGTGTGTGTGTGTGTATTTACTGTATGTGTGTGTGCGTGCCCGTACGTGTGTGCACTCATGTGTAAGCTGATGACTAAGAGAACAACTGGGAATTTAGAAAGGGATGGGAATGTATTTAGGTGACCCAAATTCGGGAGACAAGGGGATAATGTGGCTATTAGCACAATCGCCAATTTTTCTCCCCCTCAGTCTCCCTCCCTCCCACCACATACAACTACCTCAACTCTGCTAATAACTCGCTAAACTTGCTATTTTTCTCTTTATATAACTCCAACAGAAGCCCTAGCTAATGATATCTATCGATCACACCTATAGCATGTCGCTGTACCATGCTAAAGGGGTAAAAATTGGGTTATCCTCGCGTGAGGCGCGCCCCTGTCTTCTCCACATGTGGCTGAGCTGTCCCCCCTCTAAGCTAATCAGCCCATTACAGAAACAATTAGCCATATCAGAGGCTCACGCTGCTCTCAATTAGGGTTTAATATGAAGGACAATTAGCGGCGATCTCTAATGCCGGATTTCAGCATGTATCTGCTGATCTTCGGGAGTCTGGTACTTCATTAAGTACCTCATTTTTTTCTGGGGCGAGAGAGGAAGAGAGGGAGACAGAGAGAGAGAGAGAGAGAGAGAGAGAGAGAGAGAGGGAGAGATGGAGAGAGAGAGTTAATGCATCACAATAATAAATAGTCGTTGATGATGGATGGATGGATAGATGGACCATTTGGTCTACAGAAGGCTTATCTATTGATTCCAATTGCTGTGCTCTGTGCAGACTCACAGTATGTGGTCTCCTGTGTGGGTCTATGGGCTGTGGATAAGATGCTTGTATGTGTGTGTGTGTGTGTGTGTGTGTGTGTGTGTGTGTGTGTATGCGTGGGTGCGCTTCACTGTCAGTTTGTCCTTCACTGATATGCTGCATAAAAAGTCCTCTGAAGAATGTGTGTAATTTATTCAAGTATCTTATTCGCTAAACAACATTCATCTATACACAAATAACCACAAAGGACTCTCCGGTCTCCACCTTGACATCACTGACAGACCTTCAAGAAATCGGTGCTGTATATCTATCAGTCATCTTCAAGTCTGTGTGACAATTTCGGTGTATGTAAGTAGGAGACAACAAATCTGAAAGATGCTTTCATTGAGTTAACATTATTCATAAGGAGAAACTGGCGAGAAAATGAAGGAAAAATGAAAGCACGATCCAAGACAGTGAAGAAAGTGTTGAAAACACCACCCTGTGCACAGGTGAGAGAAGCAGGTGTAAAAATCTCTCGATCTGCGGCCGTGTGAAATGTAAGGTCCAATCCTATAGGAGTCAGTAAAGAACCACGAGCAGCAACAGCAGCAGCAGCGGCGGCAGCAACAGCTCAGCCGAACAAATCAAATTAGTCCAAACACACTGAGCATTACACTTTGAAAATGATTTGTTCTTGTGATTGTTGTGTGAAGTCGAGTCACTGAACCATGACTACAATTTTCGAGGAAGCCATTTGTTTGAGCCCCACCTCATAACTCTGTGCTTGCTGCAGTGCTAATTCTGTCTGTAATTTTCCGAGATGGTAATGGGTGTCGCTTGATATTTCGCTCCTATGTAAGACAACACCAGCGCGAATGGCACAAACTGTCTGGTGCTGGTTGCATATGGGAAGTGTAACAAATGAATTTGGGGCCTTTCGCATCCAATTCCCCCCACCAAGACCCATGGGTTTCTCTCCCTCGTGGTCTAGTGCTTTTTGAGCAAACAAGCATTTTCCCCCAGTGCCATGCAGAGTTATCTGAGTCAAATTAAATATCCCAGGAGTCTGTCTTCAGCAGAAACACACACACTCACTCACATAGACACACACACACACACACACACACACACACACACACACACAAAATAGAGACGGAAAGGTCAGAAGCAATATTGAATGCATGCCTTTTCCTGGAGGCTAATTAGAGTAGACAGTTTGGTGCGGCTCTCATCTCATTACCTGTCCCCTTCTCCCTTGAACTCTCATATTACTTCTTTGCTTTGAAAATGAACATCGAGCCTCCGAAAGCGAGTGTGTGTGCGTGCGTGCCAGGCACTCTGCGGAGCCGTGGGCCGACGAGCTATAGGGGGGGGGGGGGCCTGGGCGTGCTGTGTGAGGCTCAGGTTGCGTCGATCAGACCGTTTTATTTGGTTAATATTGTCATTAGAGATGGTATTTTAAACAGAGTAATATTATGTTTCTCATCTCATATGTGATAATTGAAATGATCTGGATATTGACTCTCGCTCGGATCCTTCCTTTTGATGTGAATACGCTTGAGTAAGCTTTAGTCTCACTTTCAAGTTGTTTAGATGAAACGGATCTGGCTTTAAGGTTGATAGCTTTCCCATAGTGCCTATGGCATATGATGACTCAGGGAAGGCCGCATGTATGTACGCCTGAAGTTGTGATGCTATAATTCAGTTATAATGAAGAAAACTCATTATACTCCTTGTATCTTGTGTCATGTTGTGTAACATAGGTTGGTTGTTGCTTGGCCAGTGTGGGAAATTCCTTATCTATAGCACAAGAGATGAAAATAAACACCTTCCTCGTGTGTATCTGAAATTACTCATATGTGACCATTCAAAGCGAAATCAGTCGTTTTGCGCACAACGTTATTTTGAGAAAATCAACAATAACAAACTTCCGGGTTAAAATGTTGAATTTCACGTTTTCGCATAATTCGACTGTATACAGTCTACAGTTTCATATCGGGAACGCATTTCACGGAAAAACATACGTTTTGACTGTTAAACCTGGCGAAGATTCAACACATTTGCTGTCATTCCCGTTGTGCACGCGCTGCTTAAAAAGGTGATTTCTCCTCTTCTGGCATATCGTGACAGGAGAACCATGTCAACTTTGGATGCGGTTATCTTAGCGATAGTTTGTGTAATACCCTCGATATACATATCGTTGGAAAGCTTAGTTCATGGCCGTTCACGTGAGCACAATAACTTAATTTAATACATTTTACCGAAACGACTGGTTCCGCTTTACAGGGTCACATATAACACATGCTTCTCATTACAGTATTGTCATTTACTAGCCACACTTCGTATATAGTAAACTGTTATGTTGCTAAAATAACGACTAGTCTCCACTTCATGGATGCAGCAACGCACTTGTTTATTTTCTCAAACCTCACACAATTAGCGCGCACCTACGGTGGCCTTACAGTGTAAAAAAGTGTAACGTAAAACAGGCATCCTAAGTAATAGAATTAGAACTGTAAAAGTATGTATGTATACTGTATTACATGAACACAACATAAACACTTACATAAAACATTAATGAAATAAAGTATTTTAAATTGTGTTTTTACATTTACTTTTAATCCCTTTAAACTTGACAAGCCACACGAGAGAGCCTCTGGAGAGCCCCTGTCCTGCATGTGTCCAGTCCGTGCGCTAAGCCCACGTGAGTGCAGTCAGCGTAATAATATAGCTATTGATTAGCTTAATCAGGTGTGTTCAGCTGACCAAAACAGCCACTGGTGGGCTCAGTCAGGCATACGGAACACAGCAGTACACGTGTCAGACATGCTAAGTGTGTGTGTGGGGGAGCTAGATTGACCACCGATGCTGCTTAAGGGAGTCGACTGTTAGTGCTCCCTTGACCCAGCAGCCTTTACCGCTGTCCGTGGTGCTGAAACACACTCTACAAGCTTCACAGTGTATTTTTCTTTGCTCTAGTCCTTATCATAAAAGATGCATGACATGATGAAACACGTGTTGCACCCATGCAGGGGTGTTTGAAGAACCAAACCAGGTGTACTCAGTTGCCCAGCAGTGATGATATGGCTTCAGTCGTGTCCAGAGCTGAGCAGGAACAGATGGGAAACATGTAAACCCAGGAGCCAGGACCCACACTCTTACAAAAAGGGTTCTTGGGGTGTTCTACAGAACCCTGCAGCCTTTAAAGAACCCTCAGGGGTTCCATAGATGTACCCTTCAAAGTGATTTAAGGAATTAGCCATATAATCCATATGAAGCCTGCAATAAAACCATTTTTGGCTCTATGACCATTTTTTTCCTAACAGTGCAGGAGCCAAGCTTTAGACACTCCATGGCTTTTTGGTTTACTCACTCCTTGGCCCAGCTTACTTAGTGCTGTCCGTGGTGCTGAAACAGAAACTCTGCAATCCGGATACTGCTCCAGTCTTTATCTTAAAGATACCATGCAGAAATATTTGCATTACTCATGGGTAATAAAAAAAAACCCTCTCCATCGCCAGCTATTTAATTTGCTTCTTGTAAACAAAGTCAGGGTCGGGAGCTATCTCTTCATCGTATTCCAGCCACAGGCTAAAAGTTATGCTTTTACTGTAAGCAGTTTCAGCTGCTGTGGCATCTGCGATTTGGCTTATTTGCCATTACATGAGGCTAATTGTTTGACAAGCAGCCATTAGCTTCAAGTTTACATTTGAGCTGTCATAAACATGGTGACTTCACAATTATGTCTTACTTAGCTGTTGACTGAATGTATATTTACTAGTGTGTGTGTGTGTGTGTGTGTGTGTGTGTGTGTGTGTGTCTGTCTGTCTGTGTGTGTGTGTCTTGCAAGCTGGTGGGTGTGTGTGTTGGGTCTGAGTGGCTTTTGTAAAAGTCTCATTTCTCATCTGCTCTCTGCTGCCTGCCCATACTCACTTCCCTGAGGAGGTATAGTCTCTCTCTCTCTCTCTCTCTCTCTCTCTCTCTCTCTCATTCTTTCTGTCTTTCCCTTTCTCCCTCTCCCTGAATTTCTCATGCTCATGCACTCTCTCTTTCTCTTTCCTGGTTGTCACATTCTCTCTCTTTCTCTCTCTTTCTCTCTCTCTCTCTCACTCTCCCTCGCTCTCTCTTTCTCAGATGTCTCTCTATGTGCTTTGTCGCATGTATTACTCCATGTGTCTGTGCTTGTCTATCTTTCTCATCACGTTCTCTTCCTTTGATTTCTGTTTCACGTGTTCCTCCATTGGTCACCCCTGTCTCGCACCCACTTCTCTCCCGGTCTCGCACCCTCCCTGGGGGGGAATGTCTCCGCTGACCGTGGTCTGTTCAGCATTCAGTTCCCTCTGTGCCCCACCCCCCCCCCACATCCCCCCTCCCTTTCTAATTTTCCCGTAGCGGTGTCCCATAACTCCATCCTTTCCCCTTCTCCCTCTGCTCATCAAATTCTCTCTCATTGCATTTCTCTCTCATCTTCCTTTCCCCTTTTCTTCCGCTGTAACGCACCCCCCCCCTCCTCTCCACCCCTTTCACTTGTCATTTTCTTCACCTCTTTCCTCTCCTGCCTCTGCCTTTCCAACTTTCCTGACACTCTCCTCTCCCCTCCTCTTTCCATCTCTCTCTCTCTCTCCCCCTCCCTTCTCTCTCTCTCCTCTCTCTATTTGTCTGCAGCAATTCCTTCACCGCTCGTTCTCTCTCGCTCCCCCTCTCGAGTCTCTCGCTTCTCTGCTAGTCAACCTTAGCATCTTTAGTATTGCTCCTTATCCCTCCCTCCTCTCTCGCTCTCTCTGTCTTTTGTCTATTGCTTTCACTTCACCTATTCACCCAGAACCTCTCCATTTTGCTCGCGTTCCTCCACTCCTTTTCACAGCCCATTGCCCCTCATTCCTCTCTGCTAAGTTTCTGCTGATCCTCCGGCATTCCCCTGCCCTGCCTCAGGACTGACCACCTTTTCAAGAAGGGAGAGAGAGAGAGAGAGGGAATGAGAAAGAGATAGAGAGGGGGAGAGAGTGAGAAAGAGAGAGAAAGAGTGGGGGAGAGAAAGAGAAAGACGACAAGTGTATACTGCATTCTCTCAAGGCATTGCAGGTTCACTGCATAATATATACTGTATGTGTATATGCATGTGACACACGTATAATGTTTATATGCATGTGACATATGTAGAATGTTTATATTTATGTGTAATCACTGACACTGGAAATGTGCTTGTATGCTACATGGCACAATAGTTTGCCATTTTGTGCACATCAGAGTTGTTAGTCTGTGCACCACATGTATTATTTCCGTACATGATTCTTATTGTTGTCAACACTAATGGAAGTATGTGGATAGTCATTGATGGTTACAGCCTGGTTTAGCACCCAAATGCGCAGAGCTATAGTACAGTAGTTTAGTCGAGGCATAGATAGAACACGGAGGAACACGCTTGTTATGCATGAATTTACATCATAATCAGGTATGCCGATGATCCCCGGCTCTGCGCATTGTATCGCTGTCCATCACTGAAATGGAAACAAGTCAAGGGGCTAGATTTGTTATCAGTGGGGGGAGGCAGAGGAGGGAGAGAGGTGGAGGGGGGGGGCTGAATGAGAGGGAAGCAAGGGTGATAACAGATTTCATTAGACAATGGCTTGTTCCTGGGGTATCTCGTTTATCGGCCGTGCTCGTGTCTTAGCCGTGCAACGCTGAGCGAGTCGACGGAGTCAGCAGATGCGCTGCTAGTTTCGAGCAGCGCGTTGAGCTCGGGAGCTGTGCCAAATTCCGTGATCAAAATCTACACACTCTCTCTTCCTCTCTTCCTCTCTCCCTCCCTTTCTCTCTCTCTCTCTCTCTCTCTCTCTCTCTCTCTTTGTCTCTCTTTCTCTCTGTCTGTCTGTCTGTCTGTTAGTACGTTCTGCATTAAACCTGGCTGTGTCGTACGATAAGCGTGGCCTGCGTCTGCAGACTTTCCCCCTTTTCCGTGCACTCTTGATTGGTAATCATGCGAGTGGATCATCACGGCCTTTTCTCCTCTGCCAGGGAGAAGGCAGAGTAATTGTCCCTCCTCCCCTGCCGTCCCTCAGCACAATCACGGCCGGCATCTTTTGGCTGGATGAACTCTAATCACACCACCCAAAGTCATCCAGGGCACATTATGTATTCGGCGGAGAGCAGGAAAGATGCAGATCGGCTGCAGATATCGAGTGAGGGATGATACAGAGAAAGAGAGAGAGAGAGAGAGAGAGGGTGTGTGTGTGTGTGTGTGGGGTGGAGAGTGTGTGTGTGTGTGTGTGTGTGGGGCAGAGGTGGAGGGAGGCTTGTGAGAGCTGAACATGGATATCGGATATCTGAAGGCTTTTCTATTGCATTGGCACGGTCTCTATGACTTCCTGCTGGAGAATGAAAAGGAGGCTTGGGAGGGGGGGGCGAGGAGAGCACGCTCTACAGGGAGCAATCACTGAAGAAAAAGCACAACAGAGGGGGAAAAAAATGTCTATTTAGAATTCACCTGACATCTACCTCTTCACATTCTTCTGAGGCTAAGAGTGATAGTTAAGCCATGCAATTGATTCCACTCTCAATAAACACACATAGACATTCGGTGATAGGAGACGTCTTCTCTTGGGAAATGTAATGACTTAATATGCTCGCTGTGTCTGTGTGTGTCTATCTTTTCTCATGTACGTGTGAGTGTGTGGGGCATTTTCTTGTGCGTGTATCTATGTGTCTGAGAGTTTATGTAAAAGTATTCTGTTTATGTAAAATGTAATAGTTCTTTCCTGTGAGACACACACTGAGAGAAGGTGAGAGGACAGTGAGAGAGATAGGAGAGAGAGAAAGAGAGAGAGAGAGAGAGACAGAGAGAGAGCGTGCGCGAGAGAGAAAGAGAATGTGTGAGATATAGCATAAGCAAAAGCATTTTACACATGCGTCTTCAATTTCATGGCTTACATGCGTGTAACGATGGCCGCCTGCGTGAGACAGCGCGATGGAGAGTCCTCGGCCGCTTTGCACGGAGGCGGCGCCATCGCAGATGGGATTTGTGCGGCGCGGCGAAGTGGTTGTATCAAAGTGTGGCGACTGAGGAGCAGGAGACAGGTGCTGATTGTTGTAGAAACACAAGTCTCCCCACAAGGCAATCTGAAAAAGCAGTATGGAAATTCCCCCCTGAATTATTCATGCACATGTATTAATGCAGACACACTCCTTTTTTTTTCTCTCTCTCTCCTTCTCTCTCTTCTCTCACACACACTCTCTCTTTCTTTCTCTCTCTCTGCCTCACTCTGTGTCTGTTTCTCCTGTGTCTTCTTTCGCTGGTACCTCCCTCTAACTAGTGGATGCACGCGTTAGATACCGTGCTATTTCAAGAACACAGTATGTAAGATTAGATCCACCTTCTGAATGTATAGTTTAGAGGAACTGAGAAGAGACTTAAGGTTAGTAATAAGCTGCTGGAGTCCATTTTAAAAGTACAGACATGGTTCCACAACTACGGATTACGGATTATGGATTATGAATACAGATTTGTACTCAGCCCTCCGAGTTTTGTGACCCCCCGAGAACTGCAATTTTTCTCGCATTGATCTGAAATTGCATTCACACGTTTGAATACGGAATGTATTCAGCGCTAAAAAATGGTGCCATATCACAGGTCTGGATGTCTCCAGTGACCCAAGTGGATGTCTGCGTCACCTTGAGGAGATTTTTCACACGCTGTGCTATATGGGCTCACACAACTCATACACCCCCACCCCAGTGTTGTTGGCTCTTAAAAGAACGTTCCGGGCTCGGCTTTCCCTCCACCTTCTCCGCTCGCTCGGCAAGTGTCACCATTTCCAGGCTCCATTGATCACGGACAGGCTGAAAGGCCTGCGATAGCAGAGCAACATTCCCGTTCTCTTCTGCTGCCTCCCTCTTCCGCTCCAATCCGCAATCCCGCCCCGGCTCCTCTCCTCCATTCCCCCCAACACCATTCCGCTGCTTGATATTACATTACTCAATAATATATCACGCTGGCCCTCTGAAATCGGCTCGCCCAAGCCAGACTCTGATCTTATTTAAGTACCATCATATAGAAAAATAAATCTCCTGTAAGGGTAGAGGAAGGAGATGGGGGGAGGATACGGACGAAGAGGAAGAGTCATTCACCTTCTCCAGCTCCACCAGAAGACCTCATCTTGGCACAGGATTGATGTGACAGCCATCTTTCTTTCCCTTTTTTTCCCAATGCAACACACGGGAGACAGAAAAGGCGCACCACTTATCAACCCATAAGGACGAGGAGAGGTCATCCGGAGCCTTGTAAAGACACCGACCCCTTTAATAGAATTTCCGGGGGACAATCAATTTTCCTGACGAAATAAACAAACAAATGTGCTTGCGCTCGCAAAGCACATAGACACACACACACACACACACACACACACACACACACACACACACACACACTCTCAACTCAGCGTAAGCCTCCAGAGAAACAGACCACATCTGGCGCCTTCCCCCATTTAATAACACCCCGCATCAAGACAGCCACTCGCCGCTGAGTGAATTACAAAAAAATGTACTATTCATCTTGATAAACATAATGTCTCAATCAAAGCAGACGGCGCTACACAGCTCTGTGAGTGATGGCTGGCAGTCTGTGCTCTATTTTCGCCCGAGGGGCTTCGGCTGAGGTTATGTAACGCCAGTGGTGTGTTGCGTTATTAGGGCCATAAACTGTGGCTGGTTGCAGCAGATAGCTGCAAGCTGTGGCAGAGAGAAAGAGATAGAGAGAGAAAGAGAGAGAGAAAGAGAAAGAGAGAGTGAGAGAAAAGGAGAGTGGGAGAGAGGCATGAAGGAGAAGTGGAGGGGAAGAAAAAACAACAACAACAACAACAAGAAAACAACAACAAACACCCAGCGTTTGTCATTTGGAACAAACCCCTGTTTATGGGGGGGTTTACATAACATTTGAAAAGGTCAGGTCCAAAGCTATGGCCTATGTTCAAGTCCAACAGGATACGGGGCTTGACGGTGCTCCAAGCAAAAATTCACAAAAAAAGGAAGTGGGGAAAGGAGCAGAATCTGAGTGACAGGTTATTAATTGTGCATGGAAAGCTGTCAGGCCAAATTTTTGCCCTGAACTTATACTTAAAAAGCCTTAACGTAAAGGTTAATGACCACATAGAAATGGTGGTTTGTGGCCTCTTCCCCACACACTCAAACTTCTAAATAAGCAATTAGTTGTTCTCGAGTTGTTCTCAAGTGTTTTTAATGATAATATCAGCCTTGTTTCCCACACTATTAATGCATGGGTTCATACAGAGCTGGCCTTGATGGTGTTATACAGTTTTGTTTTTTAAAGAGCAGTGTATACCAGAGGTCTTTTGGTGCTAGCTGTCCCACAATGCTTGAGGATTATTGGCTTACTCACTGATTCTTTTTTTGTTGTTCACACAAAGAAACACGCATATGCATGCATGCAAGAACTGAACACACACACACAACCTCTCTCTCTTTCCTCTTTCCCTTTCTCTCTCTCTCTCTCTCTCTCCCTCTCTCTCTCTCTCTCTCTCTCTCACACACACACACACACACATGCACTCATATGCACACAGACTCCTTCCCACACATACTATATTTATCTTAAAAGGGAAAAAAACAAAACAAAAAACAAAACAACAGCAGAGTGGTGTAGAGGGTCAGGCCTCTGCTTTTAACCTTTACATAAAATACATGAAAAGCAGCTCAGTAAACACACTACTGCAAGGTACAAACATGCAAACAACCCATATCTGGAGGCAGTTAGCCGAGCCAGCTTTCAATGGGATGCTTGCCAGAGTATGCTTAGATATTGCACATGTCAAACTTGTTCAGCAGTCATTTCCGTGTAGACTTCTAATGAGATTGTTTGTAATGCAACACTTCACAATGCTGCTACAGCATCCTGTTTGTAAGTCCTCAGCATGCACATCATGGTAGAACGTGTTTGTTTTATTCTGATGGGACATATGCTATATGCTTCCCACCTCAGGTTTCCTATGGACCCTATAGCACTCCTCCGGTTATCAGCAATGTGTCTAATTGATGTTTACATTGCGAGTTATTGGGACATGTGTTTTCCTGCTGATGCTGGGGGTTGCACACACACACATGCACACAAACACACACACACACGCACACACGCACACACGCACACACACACACACACACACACACACACACACACACACACACACACACACACACACACACACACACACGCACACACACACACACACACACACACACACACACACACACACACACACGCGCACACACACACACACACACACACACACACACACACACACACACGCACACACACACACACACAAGCAAGATAAGCTGTTTGCCATGTTTTACACTCAAACATTAGAGGTGATGTTGCTATAGGGCACTTGAGTTAAAGCACAAGAGGCTGAGGTTTGATAATTGTAAGGCCTTTGTACAGTGAGATGTTTGGCCTGGCCATTTAAATTGCATGTACCTGCTGTGAACAGATTCTGATTTCCACATGGTTCTGTGTTTACAATCTTCATCTGACTTTTTAACCCTTCCACAGTTCTGTCTTCCTTTATCAATAATACCAATAACCTTCCTAAGACAAAATTGAACATTTTCATTAAACAAATGACGCCTTCCTTGGCAGTAATAGATGTAGCATTCACTGAAACCAATTACCCACCAAATAAAGACACATAACTGCTAGACATATCACCAAAACATGTCAACACATGCGATCATGGTGACCTTTCAGTTAATTGCCATCCTTGGGTTGACATGGTCAGCATGAAAAAATAATTAACTTGTTAAGGAAGGCGATATGTGCAATGAGTGGTGGAGGCGTCTTTGCGTTGTTCTTCAATTGTAAAGGTTACGAAGGGATTTCCCAACACATTCATTAGCCGCTTATGAGAATAGCCATCCCTCTCCCACTTCATAGCATAAATACTACTACATATATGCATTGTATGCTAATGACGAACATGTTTCTGTCGATACAATGCTAATTACACCTGCTAATATCTGTGCTGTATGCCACGGTACAACCACATTGTTGTTCAGTGTTTATTAATGCATTACAGCATACTCATAGATACTTATGTACAGTATGTACATCTACAGTTTTACTACAGATTTAAAGTTGGGTCGCTGTTTGTCAAGGAGTGAGAACCAGCAGAGGATGCCAGAGCTTGGGGTATGAGAGGGAGGCTGCTGAGTGACAGGGGAACTGTGCAGGAGGGGGAGGCATTCTTTGTGTTGGATGCTGCCTCAGCCTGTGCAGTGGTAGAATGCTGCGATGAGAAGGAGAACTGGTCAAGACGTTGGAGTCTGCTGCAGGGGTGGTCAATTGAGTAACATAGGATTTACATTTCTAACCCACTCCCCATGACTTCCCCATGACTTCCAAAGCCCGAATTTGGAAAATATGGACAATACATTAGATAAATAAATCAGAGAAGTGAGTACAGAAAAAAAATCTATAATGTTGAATTCTACAGCTGAGAAAGAATGTGTGGCATAAAACGCATGCAACTACATAGTTATATGTGTGACATTTTAAATGACACATTTGCTTGTGGTTCAATACACAAACAAATGCATACACTGATCAATAAATCACAAAACTTGCACTTGGTCAACAAATACGGGCTGTGCTCTATGACATCAGTTCAGTTAATAGCTCTTTAATTGCACTTAAAAATTCCCGATCCCAGTTTTTTGTGTCACAATATTTCTCTCAGAATTCTAATTCTTGGGTGTTGTGTGGAAGTCTGACTGTGCTGGCCTGATTGAAAGCACTTTGCTTGCCAGGCTGCCGGCAGGAGGCCTCAGACAGGGTTGCTAGTGTGAGGAGTGGGGGAGTTTGACTGAGTGGAGTAATTGTTTGGAATCAGAATCCCATACGGTGATTGAATCAGTCCCTCACGACAACAAACACTTAGTCCTGAACTTGATCACATTACAGCAGGAGGCATTGCCTTGAGCGACTACTACTCAAAGAAGGGTGCTGAAGATCAGAGTAGACAGTGTTGTTTGAGAGGAGGTGATAAGCTAACACCTTTCTTCCGAAAGATGAAAAAACAGAACGTCCTCTTCAGTCACCTGGTCTTTGACAAACCTTTCAAAAGCAGGACTGTGCCTGCCCAGCAACATCAGGAGACTCTTGTAATTGTAATGCATAGCAGTAACTATTAACGTGCTGTAACCATTTCTTCTTAACATGATTTGCCAGAATCAGAAATCCTGCGAGCTACCATGTCATTTGAAAGTGGAATAGCACTAAGTTTAGAGGCAGCACTTTCCCCCAGCGTCATTTCGCATATTTCTGGTGCTGCGGGCAAAAGCAGTGTCTCAGTGATAGTATGTGACTTCCTGAGTTTTGCAATTTTGGGAGACCACTTAAGAAGCCTTAAAACACTGACGAAACACTGACTGGTGTGTTTGGCTATTGGGGGCTAATGGGGCTTCTAGGCACCACCAGGCAAAGGGCTGACCTGAGACCTGCTGGATGGGGTAAATCTGGTCATAAAAGATTTGATATACAAACCATTCTTAGCTCCAGTCACTTTCATGACCAGATTTACCCCATCCAGCAGGTCTCAGGTCAGCCCTTTGCCTCTGATGAAAAATGTAGGCAAATTGGCAAAGTTTTGCAAAAGCACTCAGTATTACAATGTAACAACTATATATAGGTACCCACAAATACATAATGCAAGTACAATGATAGTACCTGATAGTACATGTTGTTACACAGGTTGTACCACTGTACCTAATTAGGTAGGTACACTGTAACAGCGACACCCCAAACTAAAGTGTTACCAAAAACTTTTATATTCAGTTCAGCTATTTTCTTATATTATTCTGCTCTTGTCTAGTCTAGACAATTTCCCTCACACTCTGGGCACCTTGATGCAATGATCTGTAAACAACAGCAATGAACAAGAAATGCAGATTAATGAAATTATGAAAGTTCAACCTCAGTTCAATTTCAAAAGAGTTGCTGTCCTCTCTCTCTCTCTCTCTCCCATCTCTATTACTTTCAATTTCTTCTATTTTCCCCTCTTTTTTGTTTATTTTTTCTCTCTCTCTCTCACACACACACACACACACACGCAAGCACGCACACACGCACGCCAAACGCACGCACGCACACACACCTACTATTTCAAGGGGCATGCCCTCTGACCTTTGACCTTTGCGCCCCATGTTTCCTGGCACAGATGTGCCAGTCATCCCAGCTGTCATCTGGCAGGTCACCAACATCCCAGGATTGGAACCCAGTGTCTATCACAAGCTGCTATTCTGAAACATTTGGACCACACCGACTTATACACACCCTAGCTACAATATTTACAAAAATAAACCCAAACAAAAAACTTGGGGTCACTGTGTCCAAAGGGAGGGAGGGCAGCGTGTGTGTGTGTGTGTGTGTGTGGGAGAGGGTGGTGGGTGGCACAGGCTCTCGCTAATCATTTAAATAAATGAACACTCGTAATTAGTTTTCCATTCTCATCAAGGCTAATGAAGGCGGGTGGTCTCTTAGAGACAAGATGACCTTCCCAGCTCTCACATAACTGTGTTATGATGAGGAGTGGTTGAGGCGTTTAGAAAAGAACTCCGCAAAGACGTGAGGCGTGGTGGGAAGTGAACTGCGCTAAAAAGTCCCCTATGGTTACTTCCCTCTGCTGACAGCGTTACTTTGATAGAGTGTGGCTTACAAGTCACAAACTTGTTTCAGATTTGTTTGGTGTTTTTAGTATCTCATCAATCTCTTCTCCGCTGAAGTTTTCTAGCTATCACACGTACAGCTGGGTAACCATCAGTCAATCAGAAATCTTTTACATTCCAGAGTAAAACAAGATATTACAATGTGAAAAATAGCCTAGACACTTGAAATATTTTTTCAGGATTTCAGGACCTTTCATATCCAGGTCTCTGAAGAAAAACAGTGACCAAAACTGGGAGAAAGCCCAGAGGAAAATAAACAAAGAAGAAAGACTGCGCACAGCCACAACCCAGATCCACCGATATGTATACATATTCTGTGCTTTTACGTGGCTGTCTTGCCTGTAGCACCGCATTATGTAATAACACCGCATTATGTAATAATGTAATAAATGTGCACGCCATTATGTAATAATTGCCACATTTTGTAATATCTGCCACATTATGTAATAAACTTCTTGAACGCAATATGTAATACATTTTGCTGCATTATGTAATAAGTTATTACATATTGCGGTTGTTACTACATAATGTGGGGGTTGCGTTTTTTTTTTTTTGCCAAATGTAACAATTGGTGCATTATGTAGTAACCAACCAAAATTGACATTTCCGTTGATTAAAAACAGCATGATAATGTGTATTTTACTCAAAAATGCTAAGTAAGAGGACAGTATGTCAACTTTTGCTCAGCTTACATTGTAACAATCCACCTTTTAACTTTGGTTGTGCTCATTTAAACGCACAAGGGGTTATTTTCAAGTAATATTTGCAGTCATACAGTATTAGTCATGAGATCAAGTTTGGAGGTTAAGTGCTTCTGATAGTTAACCAATTTATTGTCTGGATGATGAATGACAGCAATTCTGTAGGCAAGATGGGTGTGTTATGCATTCTGTTTTCTGTTGTCAGATATTATTATATTATTGGCTAAGTTAGAGCTATGACATAGCCAACCATAAGCTAAGCTAACACATATTATCATAAAAGGTTAAGGTTTTCTTTTCAAGTTCATTGAGGACACAGTATCTCTGCTTAGTTTGTAGTACAACAAAACAAGCGCAAGCGGTGATGGCGGGCCAGGGCATTTCGGAATCTATAAAAGAAATACGTACTTGTTGGTGGGCATGTGCATTAGCAACACACATGCCCACCAAATTTGGTTAATTTTCATCAATGTATGTGTCAACCACAACAGACAACAGGCTAGGTGGCGTTATAGAGTCCCTAAGCCACACCCTAGGCCAGAGCTCTGTCTCTGACTAAGGCTTAGTTCACACTGGCAGTCGAAATCCGATTTTTTGCTTATCTGGATTGTATATAGCTTGAATTTTGGGTAGTCTGAACTGCACAAAACCGCATGAAATGCGATTTTTACAATGCTGATTCGCACCACATACGAAGGTGGTTTCAATATCACTTACTATCGGATATGACTCAATCTGAACAGTCAAACCACTTGAATAGGATTTCAACGTATCCCTTTCGTCATTTGCACTGCGGCAAACAATTGCAAATTAATTCTGAGTGACGGAAGTGATTAATTGATTGATACAGCGCGTGCGCCAGGCCATGAGAACAGTCAGTCAGAAAGATCAGATTCTGATCGGATATGCAAGACATCGGATTTCGACTGCCAGTGTGAACCAAGCCTAACTGCAGCAATAACACACAAGCCTACCTAATTGTCGTGAATTAATGTGTCAACCATAATAGACAATGTGCTAGGTGGCGCTATAGGGTCCCTAAGCCACACCCTAGGCCAGAGCTCTATCCCTGGCTAGCTGTAGCAATAACACACATGCCCACCAATTGTGGCTCATTTTCGTAAATGTATCAACCACAACAGACAATGCGCTAGGTGGCGATATAGAGTCCCTAAGCCACACCCTAGGCCAGAGTTCTGTTTCTGACTAGCGGCAGCAATAACACACAAGCTCACCAAATTTGATTCATTTTCGTGAATGTACTGTATATGTCAACCACAACAGGTAACACATTAGGTGGCGCTAGAGAGTCCCTAAGTCACACCCTCGGCCAGAGCTCTGTCTCTGAATAGCTATCGCAAAACACATGCCCACCAAATTTGGTTCATTTTCGTGAATGTCTGACACAGACAATGCGCTAGGTGGCGCTATAGAGTCCCTAAGCCACACCCGAGGCCGGAGTTCTGTCTTTGACTAGCGGCAGCAATAACACACAAGCCCACCAAATTTGGTTGATTTTGTGAATGTATGTGTCAACCACAACAGACAACACGCTAGGTGGCATTATAGAGTCCCTAAGCCACACCCTAGGCTAGAGCTCTGTCTCTGACTAGCGATAGCAATAACACATGTGCCCACCAAATTTGGTTCATTTTTGTGAATGTATGTGTCAACCACAACAGATAACGTGCTGCTAGGTGGCGCTATAGAGTCCCTAAGCCACACCCTAGGCCAAAGCTCTGTCTCTGATTAGCGATAGCAGTAACACACAAGTCCACCAAATTTGGTTCATTTTCGTGAATGTTTGTGTCAACCACAACAGATAACGTGCTGCTAGGTGGCGCTATAGAGTCCCGAAGCCACATCTTAGGCCAGAGCTCTGTCTCTGACTAGCAGAAGCAATTCCACATATAGCTGCCAGGTTACATCCAATTTAAAACCTTTTTTCTGCCTATAACACCAACTTCCTGTTTGTTAATAAGACGTCATAATTCTAAATTTCGCCATTTCAATATACTTCGAAAATTAAAAAATCTGGTCGCAATTCCTCTTGAGAAACCGCTCAAGATCATTTTAGAGCTTATATGACATGATTTCGATAAACCGTCTAGGAGAGTGTTTCAAAATATGTGATGTGCAAAAATCATAATCATAACTCAAATTCTTCTTCAAAGATTCACTATTAAGTTTAAATGTAAAATTGAATTTAATAAAACACACATATCTACCAAATCTGGGCCATTTCAGTGAATGTATGTGTCTACCACAACAGACAACATGTTAGGTGGCGCTATAGAGTCCCTGAGCCACATCCTTGGCCAGAGCTCTGTCACTTAGTAGTGTTACCAATTCCACACATAGCTGCCAAATTTCAAAAGTTTCAGAGCATGCCAAGTTGGTGGAAAAAAGGCAAAACGTGGCCCGGAAGAAATTTAATCTGAGCAACAATGAGGCCTTGCACCTACGGTGCAGCTGCTTCAGCGGCCGCACCTCGGTGCTCGGGCCCTAATAATTTACGTTTAAACATTGCCATACACTAGCAGGCCTTGCCTAGCCAGTAATAGACACCATGAATCCCAATCAGTACCTTGCAGGAGGAGCAATATCAAGTAGTGGCTTAGGCTAAGTGCCTGAACAGCATAAATCAAATGGAATTCTGATAGGCAGTTCCCTCTATATACTGATAGTTTGGCTATATGTGTGTGAAATGTGAGTCATGGCCTGTTTTACTGTAGGTAAAGAACAATGTTAAAATTCACTTATTATTCTGCAGTTCCATTGTGTGATCAGTGTGTTAGGCTGTATGTTGCAGCTGAATTGTTTTCATTTAGTTGCTTAAATACTTAATTGCATCGTTAAATTAATACTTATTTGTAAGCATTAATTTGGAGTAAAATACACATTATTAAGCTGTTTTTATTCAATGAAAATGTCAATTTCGGTTGGTTATTACATAATGCACCAATTGTTACATTTGGCAAAAAAAAAAAACGCAACACCCGCATTATGTAGTAACAACCGCAATATGTAATAACTTATTACATAATGCAGCAAAATGTATTACATATTGCGTTCAAGAAGTTTATTACATAATGCGGCAGATTATTACAGAATGCGGCAATTATTACATAATGGCGTGCACATTTATTACATTATTACATAATGCGGTGTTATTACATAATGCGGTGCTACATTGCCTGCCATGTTAACAAGAAACAATATCTGTCAAAATGGATACTGGGACAGTTCAACCATCATAACTGAACTAGAAGTGTACATTTTGAATTTTCAGCTTGATAACATCAATACAAAATGTCACTTGTGGAGAGCTAAACTAGCCTGGTTAGCATGCAGGCCTTCTCAATTGTAATTGAGAGTGGGTCTGGAAAAGGTTCATTGACTTAGTTATGAGTGACTCTCAGCAGGGAAACTAACTAGCTATTGTGTTTGTAAGCTTGTGTTTTAGGGACATTTTAGGGACGTGTTCAATGGCCTATACAGAATACTAGAGAGGTAATTGTAAATATAGCTGCAAGCAGCAATGTGGGGGCCAAGCAGGCAGATCAAAAGGCCAGAGTTGCCATGGTAACTCAATGCTGTTAAGTCAGGTATGTAGTTTTAAGCAGTCACAAGAATTTTGATGTCAAACAACCCAAGATTGCCCGAGATGCAAGCCCACTTCCTGTTCGGCGGCTTCGCCGTCAATTTTGATTGGCTATTGCGGGCGAACGGTTTAAGATATCATTCCGAAAAAGCAAGGCCTATATTAGACTCGGGCTGAAGATCATCCGTGTCAAGTTTCGTGCAGATCGGATACATTTTGTGACCTGTGGAAATGTTTAAGGGGTTTTGATTAAATCCAATATGGTGGCAGAATCAATTATGTTGATGTCACAAATTGAGCTGGGCTAGCCTAAGAACCTTCCACAGTATTACCAGACACCACTAGCAAGTTTTAATTCCAAACATATCAATAGCTACAGGCCGAAATGCCTTTTGGCTAATTGCAGCGCCCACTAGAGGTCAAAGGTCACCAAATTTCTTGAGCGTCCTCCTGATGCGGTCCCGGGTCCACATACCAAGTGTGGTTTTGATGCGCGCAAGGGTTGCTGAAATATGAGCCCACTTCCTGTTTGGCGGCTTTGCCGCGAAATTCGATTGGCTGTTACGGGCGAACGGTTATAGTTCCGAAGATAAAAAATAATTCCAGAATACAAGATGGTCTGTAGATTATGTGTGTGAAGTTTAGTGTCGATCGGACAAAATCTGTAGGAGGAGAAGGCTGATAAGTGTTTTTGACAAAATCCAAAATGGCGGAAAATCCATCATGGCGGAAAATGACGTCACAGGGTGCGTTGAACTCGGGCTGGTCCAAGGATTCCAAAGATACCTGATTTTTAAAAATTGGCCCAAGGGGTCAAAAGTTACGTGCGTGAACACACGTCCAACTTTGACCTGTTGGTGGCGCTAGAGAGTTTGAGGTGCCGACATGAAATTTGGTGACATGAATAATGGGACTGTCCCTAATCAGTGTGCCAAATTTCACAACTTTCCCGTAGTCGGTTCTATGGGCTGCCATTGATTTCAATGCACAGAGGAATAATAACTAGAAATGCAATTCCAAGGAATTACCAGTGCATGAAAATGCAAAAATAGATAGATAATGTAGATATGGTTACTAAGGTGTAGCTAGGGTAAACATGGTGGTTGCATAGTTTACAGAGAGTTGATAGTGTGAAGGTAGACAGTTTAAAGATGAAACATTCCAGTTCTAACTTAACTAATGATTTATATTCATGTTAAAATGTTGATTAGCTAACTTAACTAATGATTTCTAGCAGTTATGCTAAAAATGCTAATTATGCTAGCAATGCTAACTTTACTAACAATGCTAACCAGGTTGATTAGCTAACTTAACCGATGATTTCTAGCAGTAATGCTAAAAATGCTAACTATGCTAACAATGCTAAATTTGCTAACAATGCTAACCAGGTTGATTAGCTAACTTAGTTGATGATTTTTTGCAGTTATGCTAAAAATGATAACAATGCTAACTATGCTAACCATGCTAACTAGCTAACTTGCTAGTGAGGACTTTTATTTTAAAACATTTGTTGCTAGGGTATCCATGGTGGCCACTATCAGCAAACAAGAAGTTACTGCAGTATAATCATGTTGGTTGCTATGGAAACGTTCATAAACACTTCATTTTAGTGGTTGCTATGTTGGTTGCTAGGTACATGGAGGTTTCATGTAGTTGACTGGAGGCATAGTGGATGATAACTGACAGTTGGAATGGTTGAACAGTTCAATAGTTGAGTAGTTTCAATGGTTAAATGATTTAATAGTGTATTATTGCAGTGAGGACTTTTATTTTGAAACAGTTGTGGACAGAGGAAGTTTAACAGGATATGTAGTCTTCAGAGAGATTGTATGCTTAAAGCCTGAGAGAGAGAGAGAGCTGCTGCAGCTGGCCTGGCCACCTGGCATAAGATTCTAATTGCCCTATTATGATGTCATAATCACAATGTTAAGTCTATGGGGAAATTTTAATAGTTTTTAATTAATAGTTTAAAAAGTATAAAAGTTACAAAGTTGAAAAATACAAAGCCCACATCGCGTAAGTAAGACCTACGCAACAAAGTTTGAACGGAGTTTCTACGTTAAACGGTTGAAGCTGCATTAAGTGCGTTAGAAGAAGAATAATAATAAGAAAAAGCCTAGGAAGAACAGTACAGTGCATTTTCATGCACTGTAATAATAGTTTATAATAGTAAGAAAACATAGAAACACAATGGGTGCCTTCGCAGCTTCGCTGCTTGGCCCCCAATTATTCGAGGTCAAGTACGTAATTTTGTGGAGTCAGATTAATCGTGGTCTCTCTTACAGTAATATTACCATTGCTTCACCAGTCTGTCCATTGTTCAGTACACATTTAAACCTGAGCGGCCAACAGAGTTCTCATCCACGAGGGACATTCTGTGCCCTCTCCAGTCCTTTCACTTACATATCCACTTGAAACCAGAATTCAGTTAGTGAGAAAGAGAACAACATGACGCTTTGTCCTCTTCCGGCTTACACAACACTCTGGCAGTGCGGGATAATTTACATGTTCCACGATGCTTCTAGAGAAGGGAAAGCAAGAAAAAACTGACAAAACTCTGCCTCATTGGCAAAATGTAGGCTACAAAATGGCTCCAACCTCATAATTAGCCCCTTTCAATAAATCTGTCATTTAGCATGTCAAACATTTAAACAGAGATTGCCATGACCTTCCTGTTTTGTTTTATTTTTTTCCTCCCTCTCGCGTCAATCAACCTTGCTGGAGTGCTTTGCCTGTCTTTTTTATTCCTCCTGGAGAGCAATTAAGCCCCATCAGAGAAAAGGGAAGGTGTTACGTTCAAGCTCAAAGAACTGCAGATTGTTCTGCATGCTAGTCCAATCAGGACCTTGGTCAATACATTCCTGAGTCGCGACACGCTAGAGTGACAACCTCTACAGAGAGTATTGTTGTGTGCTGACTCTTCAGAGGTAAAAAAAAAAAAAAAACAACAGAAGTGGACGATGTGGAAAATAGCATTTACTTTCCACTTCTGTTGTTTGTAGCCATGCAAAAATCAGACTCAGACACAATGAACCCCGAAATCAAAGCCCTTAAATACCAGAGCTGTCAAAACAAGGCCTGCAGGCTGCCACTGGTGAGAGGCAGAGTCCGATTACTCAGATACTCATTTCAGCCATCCCCCATAATCATCTAAAGGTCAACAGCTTTTTAATTTCTGTCTGAAAACTGCAATATACAGTAGGCTACAGTAGGATGTCTGTGCTCTGTTTTTGCACCCTCCCCACTGTTTTTTGCATTCTACTCTCTCTCTCATTCTCTCTTTCTCTTTCTCTCGCTCTCTGTCTCTCTCTCTCTCTCTCTCTCTCTCTCTCTCTCTCTCTCTCTGTGTATACCTTCTCCCAAATCTCAATCCGTCATGTTTGATTCACATTCACCAGCATCTCATGGTACATCAAAGCAAATACATACACTGGTGTAAATACATTGAGCAGCCATGTTTACCAAGTCATCCATCATCAAACATCACCAGACAGACTTTGGAAGCATTTGAAGCATCGAAGAGGGATGTTTGTATAACTTTTCTTTAGAAACTTTATTTCCTTCCCTTCCTCCCACCATATGGAGTTTCTTGTGTACTGTATGTGCACCCTTGTACATACATGCATGACATTACTTTCTCTCCTGAGGCTTTCCCCCCCTTTAATATAGCATTATATATTCTCGTGGCACCAGGAAAGGGGCTGTGTGCGTCTGAACACAGTTTGGCAAAGGTGACACATTCTATATGAATAAATGCAAGTCAGAATGTGACATTTGTGATTTATTTCCATGCCATGAGACAAATGCACCCCCATAGCGGTCACTCAGGAAGTGATGCAAAGGCAGGAAGTAAGGGGGGTTTCACCTGTCACTTCACACAAATCCATTCTCACTCTGTCTACTTCCCCTTCCTCTGTTCCAGCAGGCCATTACCTCTCTATAAGTAGTCGTGATTCTTTGTATTATTTCTACACGGGAGCAAATTTTTTTTTTTTTTTTAAGAAATGCTTATAATTATTTTGGCTAATGGGCACTTAAGCTTATTATTGTCAGATGGTTCTTTGAATGTTAATTCACACAAGGCCACTGTCGACATTGCTTGTACACAATCCGCATCAACCTTTTCCTGTGAAAACATCTCCTTGCTTGTTTACCCATTTATTTTTATTGAGTATATAATAGCACACTAACCGACGCAAATACTGTTTCAACAATAATGGTGACGCTACATTGCAGGGTTTGATTCCGTCTGACACAGTAAACAACAAACATAAAAAGTGTTTTATGCCTATAGCCTTGGCTAATCTGGAGACGCAAGCATCAGCAATGACTCAGGGATGTCAGCAGTCATTTCAGGTAGGGCGGAGTTCACAGTAGGACTCCAAATCCCAGGTACATTTTTGTAATTAGCCTCAGCGAAATGACTGATTAGCAACAAGCGGCAGAATCTCTTCCCTGCCACATGCCGGAGGACGACCTCGGTCCCTCAATCATGTTGGCTCATAACCGCATAATTTGCCTCCAGATTGTGCTGTGCTGGTGTTGAATTGCTTTGTGTGGAAATTAGTGAGAAGTAAAAGTGTACTCAGTGTAGCTAAGAATGTGGTAAACCAAGATTATGTTGAATGGCCATGCGGATGATGGAGTTTATCAAATATTTTATGACATTACTGAAAAGTTCATACATTATCAGTTTTTATCACATTATTGATGGGGTTATTGTATTATCAGATTATTGCATTATCTTACATTATTGAGAAGTTAATACGTTATTCGTTTTTTATCACATTTTTGATGGGGCTATTGTATCATCAGATTATTGCATGAATAGACGTTATATTATTGAGTTCTGCAGTACGACTGACTGTCATATCTACGCCTCAGGTGCATTGGAATGGGGATTTGTTCACAGAAACTACACAGAACTGCCCTACAGTGGTAACTGTGTCTAATGAAGCACTAGTACTCACATAGGAGAGCTGGGAAGGGGAGATGAATAAAAGAGTGGGAGACAGAGAGATGGGATGTTGGACTGAGAGAGCGAAGACGGCATGGTGTGCAAGGGGGACTATATTTAGTACTGTTTACAGGACCAGCAAAGGCAATCAACTCTACAGGGTCCTGCAATATACTGTATGCATGGTGATGATCACACACACACACACACACACGTGCAGACCAGCTTGTGTGCTGATACACTTAAGTCCCTTTCCCACCAGAGCGAGACATCCGGATGTCAAACGGATATCAAACGGGTGGCTGTATGTGGGAACGCAAAACTCGGGTATTTTCTTACCCGGAACTCACCCTACTAGCCCCCTAGTACTACTTCTAGATGTTACCCGGGTGCGCTTAGGTGGGAACGCAGCCGGCACAGTTCTGGGTAGAGATGGGGGGCGTACCGATGACGTATAGAAATGCGCCCTTGCAGCCTGCTTGCAGCGCGAGGCAGAAAGTACAAATTGCCATGGTAACGATAAACATTGCCCTACGAGTATGAACCAAAGATTCTAGAACATATTTGGTATGAACACAGACGAGAACACCGGAGTACAGAAAACTGACATTTTGTTGTGTACGTACAATAAAAATTTAAACTGCAATCACGTTGTTGTGTTTGTTGCAGGACAGGCAGGATTATCCTTGCAAACGTGAATAGCTTGAAGTGTTGTCGATTAGCTTGCAACTAGCTGTTTATTACACTGGTTAGCAATTAACAGCTAATAGTTAACGTCGCTGTTATTTAGCATTGTTGGAGTTGGGAAGGAGCCTCAGACCTCTGTGTGCTGTTCATATTGTCCAGGTGTGTCATTATTTTCTATTAATTTGTTATGTTGGATGTTTATACCAGAGAGGGCTGAAGTAGAGCTTTGTTTATAGCCTAGTGGTCCTGGCGTTAGCTATTTTTCCCTCTATGCTAGCTCCCGCTGACTAGCGAGCTAACTACTTCTGTTGTTTCATGATGTTTTGGATCTGATGTAAGTTCGCATCATCCAGGCAACACAGCACAACAACGCATTTATTTAGCGTCATCTCCCTCCCCCTGCACAAGCTGACATTGCCCCACCCCTCGCGGCTCCTACTCGGGTCTAGTGTGAACACAATTACCCGTATATCACTTGGACATAAAGTGCATGTGGGAAACGTCCGTGTCGTGCCTCCACCCGGGTAAATATGTCCGGGTAACTTCTAGAAGTTATGTGGGAAAGGGACTTTATAGAGTGGAGGGGGGTTGGCTTAACTGTGTGTATGAAAGGCCGGTAATCCTTTGAAGAGCAAACATTTGAGTGTCTTTTACACCGTTGTTGTCTCACCGTCATCTCTTTCACACCCAACCCCACCCCCCCCCCCACCGCTACGCCCCAAGATCCACACCCACCCCACTGCGAAAGCAGAAAGTGCCTTCAACACAGCAGCATTAAGTCAAGGTTACACCACCATGGAGCTGAAAAGCCTTTAAACCAAACTGGGCTGAGGTGGTCCCACTTAATTGGTACTGGTAGAGAGAGAAGGGGGAAGAGGGAGAGGGGGAGAGTGGGGGAGAGAGAGAGAGAGAGAGAGAGAGAGAGAGAGAGAGAGAGAGAGAGAGAGAGAAGGGGGAGACTGAGAGAGCACAAGAGAGAGAGAGAGAGGGAGGGGGTAAAGGGAAACAGAGAGAGAGATAGGGAGAGAGCGAGGGGTGTAGAGAGAAACAGAGAGAGAGAGAGAGAGAGTTAGAAACAGAGATAGAGAGGTAGAGTTGGAAAAGAGAATGACAGAGGACAGACCCATGTGAGTAAAACACAGAGGACCAGCAGAGAGTGGTAGTAGCACAACATGGAGGACACTAACTCTCCCTTTCTTTAATATTTCTACATTCAGGCTAAGTCTGTGTGTGTGTGTGTGTGTGTGTGTGTGCTTGTGTGTAATTACCGACGAGCGAGGCTAGCGCCCGAAGCGCCACAGGAGCCCTGACACAGTCATAGAGAGACAGCTGGAGGGCCAAGGGGGAATGGCTGGAGCACAGGCTGGGCCATCATTAGGGGGTGGCAGCCCCTCCGTCAAAAAGCCAACAATGCATAAAACGGCACTCGCCCACTGGACAGACCGACAGACGCACAGCCTGCCTCGCTTTTGGAGCGAAATGAAAAGCTCATTTTCTATTTATAAGCAAAATGTGTGTGTGTGTGTGTGTGTACGTTTGTCTCATTCACTGGGCCTCCACTCTTTCGTCCCTCTCTCTTTCTCTTCTCTCTCTATCTCTCTGTCTGTGTGGGTGTGCGTGTGTGTGTGTGTGTGTGTGTGTGTGTGTGTGTGTGTGTGTGTGTGTGTGTGTACACACACTGTGTATCGCCACGGCCAGTCTTTGCCAGGCCTTTTTTATATCCTCCATGGTGCATCTGGTATAACAATAAAAGCGGTTAATCATTTGATGCCTTGGGTTATATCATGCAGCTGTTCATTCCAACAGTCACGCCTGCAACATGTAATCGTCAACGACAACGAGCTGCTGAAAATCAAAACAGCATCAATTCTTATGAGCTCCCACTTCTCTGCTAGGTGTCTGCATGTAAGTATTTTTAATGTCAGTTTAAGTTGGCGCTTTAGTGTGAACAAGAGACTGTTAAAGGACTATTAAATGCACTTAGCAATAATTAAATGCACTTATCGTGCGTTGTAATTTTAATCATTCATTCATTTCTACTAACTGAAGGTGTGCATGCATGTGTTAATGTGTAAAGGTATGTACAGTATTTGCTTAAGTTGAGTTATGGTCTATGCGTGTGGAGTCCTATTACTGTCTATCTTATAACTGTCTGTCATCTATGGGGGCATCAAAGTGCAGGCATAAAATCATAGCATACATTCACATTCTCTCTGTCTCTCTGTCTCTCTCTCTCTCTCTCTACCTCTAACTTTTCTCTCTCTCTATCTCTCACTCCCTCCTGCACCTCAATCTTCCCTCGTCACAGACAATTGTGCCTCTAACACCACTTTAATGCCATACATCAATCTCCTCGTTGAACCTCTCCGCCCTCATGAAAAAAAGAGAAGACATAATGAAATGATGAAGTCACCTCCACAATGGAGAAAAAAAAAAAAAAAATCTCAGGCCTCATTTAAACGCAGGGCCAAAGGTCAGAGGTGAACGAGCTGTGAGGGGGAGATGAGTAGCGGCCGGGGTCGGGCGCGGGGTTTCCGAGTTCAGCGCCCCAGATGGAGCGTAATTACTGCTCGGAGCGTGCGTTTACAGCCAGGTGCCGAGCTAAGGTGAGACTTAACCGATGCCGGCCTTCGGGGGCCGGGCCATCTACCGGCCATCACTTTACAATTAATTTGATGTCTGCTGTGGACTCACTGTGTGCCCACTCAGCATTTAATGGCCAGTGACCCCTGCAATCAAGTCTATTGTGTCACATTCGGGCTTGGTTGTGTGTGTGTGAGAATGTTGCACATGTTTATATCAGTTTAACACCAGTGGAGATTAACCTGATGATAACTTAAGATGGATTAACTGAGGGCTTAAGGGCACTAGGGAGAAGTGAAATGGTCAGAGTACTTATATTATAGCCAATTGATGATAGCCAATATATTATAGCCATTTCATATTTGATGATTAATGGCTCATGGATTGATATAATTATTCAATCCTAAGAATTAATCATACTAATATAAATGTTTAATTTTCAATTGGTCAGTTAAGAAAATAGTTTAAAACATTTGACAATAGAGAAATGTAATTCAAATTTGAATAGTGCTAAGTACGTGACAGAATAATAAGACTTTTCAGACACATAACTGGCAGCCCATGTCATCTTATGTGCATTATGGGACTCAAACATGCCTTCAAGTAGACAGACCCTCTCAAGACAACTGCCTTTTCAACACAAAAATGTTCCAAGAAAATAATGCTTTCAGCTTGACATGAATGTGAATGAAGTTCTTATTGATGACAGCTGTCATTGGGCAGCCTTTATAACTATTTATGTATGCACATGTTAGCTGTTACAGGGGGGCTTTTGTAACAAGTATCATTTGTTATGTGTACAGCTATACGAATTATGTCCGAACACCTCCTAAGGCGGCATATGCACCAAAAAGTTTCTTTTGCAAAAAAGTTATTATATTTTCCCCTCTGTACAGTATGTCCCCTTAGGGGCTCTGTAGCAGGGGACTGAAATGGGAGTAGAAATGTCTTGTTCTAGGTGGATGAAATAACAAGTGGTCACATTGTCATGAAGGCTGGATGTGTTTAGTTGGAGAGACATGAACCGAGCATCAGAACATCACTGTTATCAGAGAAGGCCAGTCACATGTGGAGAGTTGTCTGTTGTCTCTAATGTGCACTGTGTTCTTTGATCACAAGCCATATTTCTCAATGTTCTCTACTGTAGAAAGTGAAGCCTTTTTTTTTAGTTCTTTCACGTTCCCATTCCCAATGTGTTCCTCCTCTTTACCCATACCTGCTCGGGCGATTAGGACACACCTTCAGTTTCCTTTGATGTCTGGATTCTGTCACATCATGGGTACAAAGGCAAAAAAAAGTTTAAACTGCGTTTCAGCCATCACTGCCTTGAACTCCTAAGCATGTTTGATATTTGCACAGTGGAATTGGCAAGAGATCTAATGTCCAAATAAAAATAGATCGATGCCTTTTTATGGCTACACAATGTAGAAAATAAACTGGAGTGGTTAGGAACTGTTAGCTAATCCAATGCTAATAATATTCATTACGCCAGTTACACGTGTCAACCTTAAGTGAATATGAAATCAGTTGATTTAGGATGAGAGATATTTTGCTAGAGCCATAACTGTAAAAAATGTAATGATATCTTAGGCTACATTTAATCTGATAAAAAAAACACCCGTTCAGTTATGTCAAATAATGACATTTGTGATAGCACACTGACTAGTGTGACTGATTAGAATAGAATAGGAATTCTGTATGAGAGTGCTGTCAGTGCACTCAACTATGTTTCCAAGGTAACTGCATTGAAGGAGGTGAGGGTGTGCATGCAAAGCTGGAATGTCAAGACTGGCGTCATGACGGAACAACACAGAAAAAAGAAGAAATGGCAAACACATCTTTTTACATGATGTTTTAATACTGTGTGACAAACATTTACATGTTCGGCTCAACCAACAAACATGCTGAAATGGCTTGTATATTTTGAGCAGTGTGTGTGTGTGTGTGTGTGTGTGTGTGTGTGTGTGTGTGTGTGTGTGTGTGTATGTGTGTGTGTGAAAGTTTAAGAGAGAGAGAGAGTGATGAGGAGAGACACAGAAAAGAAAGAGGTGGCTCCAACCAGCTTGAATATTGCAGCAATGAATCTTGCCCCTGGTGTTAACAGTGCACTAAGAATGAGGGCATACTGTAGGCTGTTTTTTTTTTTTTTTTTTTAAATGTAAGAGTAATTTGAATAGATGTTGAATGTATATTTCCAAAGTGACTGTATATTTCCAAAGTATTTACAGTATTTTGGACAGGCTCAGTTGCATTAAGTCTGATCCAGTTATGTCTGCTCAGGGTTGGTCTTTCACCCACAAGTGGTCCACAAGGACACTATAGCAGAGACCTCTTCTTTTCCCAGTTTTCTCATTCTGTTGTGGAATAAAGTACCCTCCCCCCTCCACACACACACACACACACACACACACACACACACACACACACACTTACATACAGAATACACAGCTCTCACACATACAAACACACACACATACTAAGGGGGGACCTCTATGCAGCGGACACTATTTTGCAACACCCTGTTGCTATGGCTACAGTTTGCCACCTGTCTGCAGTCCCTGACATGATTTACAAAATGTTCATGGTCTCTCTCTCTCTCTCTCTCTCTCTCTCTCTCTCTCTCTCTCTCTTCAGAATGGCCTGGCATTTGTCTCAAGTCCTTGTGTGATGCTAGCTTATTTTCTATCAAAGAATTAAAGTTACAAAAAAAAGAAAGAAAAAAAAACGTTCAATAGGTTTGCCCCGCGTGTGCTTTATTAACTTTAGTGCTGTTTGCTTTGGCTAACGGTCTTGTCTGTAATGAGAGGGCAATGACTTCCAAATGAGCATGGGAGTAGCATTGCACTCTGCTTTATGGAGCAAAGCACCCCTTCAAATTACCAAAATAAAGACTATTGATCTCTCCCCTCCTAATTTATGTCGAGATGACGAGGTTAGATGAGCGTGAGCTCTATGCGATAAACGTCCGCCTTGCCACTTGGTGTTTCCATTATCTCTTGTTTGCTTATTTATTTTATTTTTTTTATTTGCATATGTTGTCTCTTATTTCTGTGTGGATTGCACTTACTGATATCGATTGGGAAAACAATTATGGGCTGCTCAGCCTTCTGTGAAGGTCCCTGAGAGAGAGAGCAGGGGAGTGTGGCGCGGTGACACAGTCTACTGCAGCCGCCTGACCCCAGCAATCAAGATATCAATGCATCTAATGGTGCATAAAAACAGCCTTACTTAGAGCTCAGCCCTCCCTGCTTCTGTTGCTGTCATTTCTCTCTCCCTGTGTCTGCTATTCTATCTATCTATCTGTCTGTCTGTCTGTCTGTCTGTCTGTCTGTCTGTCTATCTATGTTTGTTTATATTTATGTAGTGGTTGGCTTATATTTGTTATCTTACAAGGGACCAGCACAACTTGAGACGTGAAGCTGTATAACAATTTATCTAAACTCTTTAGTTTAAGATTTGCTGCTGGACTCCTCCAGGTTTTTAAGAGAGGAAGACCAATCTAATTGCCTGTTGAGAAGGTGAGAGAGAGTGCTGGAGGTGAGGTAAACATAATGGTTCCTTGGGGTGAGGTTGAGGAGATCGGGCTGTTCTTGTTCTGGTCACTCCACACTGGGGAATTACAGTAAGCATCCGTTTTACAGACATGTAACAAGAAATCAACAATCAACACAAACTTTTCTACTTTGCACACAAAGAACAAAAATCCCCCTGGGAAATACGTTTTTTCTTCTTCACTATATAGGAATTAATGAACATTTCAAGGGGTTTGAGAGACAGAGAAAGAGGAATAGCAAAAAAAGGGGGAAAAATAGAAACTATGTGAAGTGGAAACTTGCCAGTGACCCTTCTGGAGGCCAGTGTTACCGTGGCAATTATGCCCCTGTCGCTACACCTGTGCAGCCCAACCAAGCACAATCAACCCCTGACCTCGCAGTATCCTGCCTCCCTCTGCCAGTGGGGATGTCTGGGTCACCTGATCCCCCCCCCATCACATCACCTCTGGGGCTAATGGCGTCAGAGCAGTTTTGTAGCAGGAAATGGGAGATACAAATGATGTCGAACTACGAAGGAAAGGAGGAAATGGAGGAAATCTGCCATTTTTAATCACTGTCGTGGCAAGTTTTGCTTTCAAAATACACACATCCTGGTGTATGTTAAACTACTATGTACCAGTAAACTACACTGGTTACAGCATGCATGTAAAGCATAAAATATTTCTTTAAAGACATCTTCTGTCCAACCATTTCACATGCCATTTAGGTAATTAGCTGGCTAGTTTCAGACGAAAACCACGTAGTGATTTTTTAAGGAAAGATTTCTATTGTGAATACCTGCAATTAAATGTTACAATAGATTTATTCTAGTAGGGGTGTCTGACTGCCTCGAGGTATAGCAACCATCAGCACCGTCGGCATGTCATGAGTCACCCTAATTCCGTGATTGCTGCATGTGTGGTACATTTTTGACAGCGCTCTCTCCACTTTAGATCTCTCGCGGTGAGAGCGCTTTTCAAAAGAGCCATTTTGAGCTTTCATACAGATGAAAAAGCTTGAAGCATTTAAAAACTTTTGGGCATTGACTGGGGGTGACCTTCACACAGGATCAAGCAGCCGTTTGCAGGTACACATACAGGATTAACTCATTCCGCCACAGTAACGCAGCGATACAAAGCCAGCTCCAGTAGAGAATCTTAATGTAATTAGTTTTCTTCTGTTCCATGTTTTATTATTCAAAACCACTCGCTTACCACTGGTAATCTCCTTTCCCCACTTTTACACATTCAGTGGGTTCGTACAAAATTAAACTCATTTTGCTACATGCAGCCTTGCTTTGCATTTTTCTTTTGAAAAAGGAAGACACTCCTGCATTCAGTTAGTCTGCATGCAGTCCTCTATGGAAGTTATCAAAGGGAGCGTGTGACTTGGGAGCAAATCCTCTGCAGATAGTCCACTTCATGGTCATTAATGCTTACCTGCGAGCGAGAGTGGATTCTTAAATTTGTCTCCAAGGGCATGTTAGTTGACTGTAGACAGTATGGTCATTAGTGTGTGTTTGTATGTGCTTTCATATACAGTATGTGTGTGTGTGTGTGTTAGTGTTTTCTTGGCATACTTGGATACGTTAAGCTTTGTAAGGGTGTGTTATGGGATGTATTGTGTTAAGTGGTGGTGGTGGAGGGGGGTAGACCAGTGGTCCTTTACTGCATGCTTACCGTGGTGAAGACCAATGCGACTACCATTTACTCTTTGGCTCTGACCGAACTCTCCACGGCCAGAAGAGGTGGGTTAATAGGGACTTAGGACCTTATCAGGAACAACAGAGCTCCTGTTGGGCACTTATATGTGAGCTGAACAAAACGATTATTATGCCATGCTGTCTGACAAGCTGTAATGAGCAGCTTTTTATCATTAAGTCCTGTTTGTACTGTTTGTTCAGAACTATTTGTGTGATGAGGCCGGGGCAGGATGCTTCCTTTGAGGCACGTCAAAAAGATGGCCTGCTCATTCTGATAAAGGGGGTGGGGGGCACTCAGCATATATTGTTAATGAAGAAATGTTGCCTAGAACTTTGTCTATGTTTAACGATGTTATTGCATTTGGCCTGGTCATTGGTGTGCCTTTAAGCAACTACATCATTATACAAGAGGTTTTTAAAAACATTTTAAGCCATTCTTTTGACATCAAAAAAATAAAAAACTGTTTTCTTACTGGTTTGCTATTTCTGGCTTATAATCATTTTAAAAATGCTGCTGTTTATATACAGTACATAGTAGCATTTCCCTAAAGTGGTTCAAGTGCTGGAAATAATTAAACACGGAAAAGCTTGGGGAAACTAATGTGTTCTAGACTTTGAGGTTAATGAGAACTCTGAAAGCATATGAAGGCCAAAATATATTCCGACTCTCAGTGATTCTGCACCCTTATTCTTTGTGTTGAAGGCAGATAACATGAATGGAGGATAGCTTGTAGCTAATGTGAAAAAAAGTTCTGCTTTGTCACTGAAGCAGATCATTTCCAACTCTCAAGTTTTAAGTGCGCACTTCTGCTCTGTGCTGACTAAATCAGTATAATTCCCACTAACACAGTCATAGGGGATTGACAGTAGCAATTTCGAGCTAGCTTTTGATCTTTGTTGTCCAGCCGTCCTGAAAGGCGGACAATTTCCCATTTGACGCCGTCTCACATGGAACAGAGAGATGTGTACTTTTCGCCATGTCTGTGATGTTGCAATTGTCAATTGTTCTCTCTTTCATGTTGGGAGAGAGACAGAGCCGTTTTTTGGGAGGTTGAATGGCTCGAACGTCACTTGCCCTTTCATATCTGCACAAGCTCTTGACAGAGGGGGACATGTAGTCTTACAGAGCAAATGTAACAGCTTGTGGTGACTGAGCAGAAAGGCCAGCGTTTATGTCGCCTCGCTTGACGCATGCACTTTCAAACAAAGTGCAGGTCTGACACAGGAACCCGACGGTCATTTTTACAACACGTGGCATGTGCCACATAATCACTAAACGCCGAGCCCGGATTTAACGTGGCAGGAAAGGTCAAATTCCAGTGCAGGAACACACCTTTCTCTCATTAGTTCCTCATTCAGTGGAGGTCGTAGACCTTTTTCACCTGTGACGAGGGTCACTATTTGACCTTTTTGTCTGATTTGCATGTGCTTATAAAAGTACCGTGTTGTGCAAAAATAATTGCTTTAAAGTGACGGTAAATATTCACTGCATTTTAATGTATAATCAGAGCACAATTTGTTGAGAAATTAGAGTAAGGGATGCTTTTGAAACATTTTGGACTCATCACTGTTTTGGTGACCTCACACTTCCATTCCATGACAAAGACACTTGATTGAGCCGTTGTTTCTTGGCAGCTGAAACCCTGCAATAAGTTTGCCTTCAATAAAACCTCAACTCCAGTAAGAAGTTTCGATCACTGCTGTGCTCACATCCTTTTTTCTAACCACTCTCCAGCAATCTCTACAGTTTTTTTTTTTTTTTATGAAAGCAATTTATGAATCAGAACAAGGGCCTTACAGTTGACTGTGAAGCCTCTATTTCTTGCAGCTGTTAAAACGTGTTAGACAGCTCAATAGCCAACAACTTAAAGGGCCTATTTTTCACATTGCCGGCTGATAGACCAAAAGAGTGCGTATACCCTGCAAATTACAGACAGTTTGGTAGAGGGCAATTTTAATAAATCAAAAGCAGGATAAGCGATGGAACTGTAGGTGGTTTATATGTCACACTTTTTTGGAACATTCCGGAAACATCTACTCCCGATCCATGACAATCTCCATTCTCTGAATACAGTACACTGTAAAAAAAGGCCTGTTTTGTTACAAAGGCCTGGCTTTGTGAATTGAAAACGAAGTGGGGGCGGCCTGTCGCCAAACGATAACAAAACACTGTGTGGAGTTTCCCCGGGAGCACTAAAGGGAGGGGTGAGCTAGTCTGGTGTGCTTAGTTGGGTTTTGATTCAAATAAAATGCAAGTTGCTTTGGACGACCTGTTTGTTTTCCTCTGCGTGGAGTTGTCCTCGATTCTAGGCTACCCACAGCTCAGTTGCATTCTCAGTTATCAAACGTTGAGGGTTCTAAAGTATGACCATATGCTGCGCTGAATCCTTTTTCATTTTCTTTCTAAGGGTTCTGTTTTTGCTGAAATATGACATTCATGCTTGGTTACACAGTCTGCGCTCTGAAATGTTGTGGATGATCAAAACCAGTAGAACCGCTCATCACATAGTCACTGTGTCAGAAGCACGTGTTGACAGTGACACTCTATTTCTGATGTTAGATTATTATTTGCACAAACCTGTTCTCATATTGAACCCTGAATATGACAACACATGAATATTCCTTATACAATTTGGTCTCTCACCGAACTGATTAATATAGGCTCTATGCATGACTCCATTTTGGATTTGCTTTCTACTGGGCAATCAACTTCCTGTTTACATGGAACAAAGTATAGGCTATGGAAGAAAATGACAGATTACTGGCCTGTCAGTTTTAATATAGTAGGGTAGGTTATTGCTAGTTGAACAGCAGTTCAGTAACATCAGTTGCTTGATTAAGGTTAAGCTCATTTTAAACCCTTTTCCCATTTGCTGGATGGAGTGGAACACAGCATTTTCATAAAATTGGTCTACCATATTGTGAGACAAGGTCCTGAAGACTATTACTATAGAAAAAAAAAAACATAGTTGCCAATGTTTTAATATAAACAGGAAGTTGACATGCCTGTCCAAGCAAATCCAAAATGAAGTTGTGCATAGAGCAGGTACATTTTGTCTTGTGAGGTAGGCCTACTGTATATTCTACCATGCAAATCTTGCTGGTACTGTGGGATACGGTAATCCATGTAGATGCTAATCTGGTTTGAGTGTGATGCATCCATTAAAAACACATGATTCAGATTGTAGATCTTTGAACATTGTTTCAACGTCTTGTTACAGTTACAGTACATGTTTTAATTCGTCCATATTCATGCCTCAAATCCAGCAAACAAACATCTTTTTTTAATGAGGAATTCTGTTATCATTGTTTACACAGATTGCCAACAATGCCCAGTGATCTCTGACCTTCCTGAGTAATCTAATGGCACTAATGGTGGCCTGAGGCAAGTTACATCACAGGCTTTGTTAAGTTACAATCAGTCTTTGATGATATGCAAAGTGCCCCCTGCAGACTGACACCAAAGCCGACCATCACAACGAAGTGTTTACAGTCTTGTCTTCATGTACAATGACATCATGGACGGTGACATCATCATAAAGGGCCAATGATGTGGTAATCACTGCCAATGTTACTTCCACTGTATATTACTGCATTCAGAATGTCAGAACATACTGTACAACCTCTGCTGACATACAGTACTCAGACACACTACTCTTATTCTTTCATAACCTAGGAGTTAGACTACATTATACTAGCCTGGCTAGCGTCTAGCACTTCTCAATGAGAAGTGGTTTGGCAACCAGACGTTCATTTTCTCATATTTGAAAACAGATCCGTTCATTGGGCGCCACGGATGTCTATCAAATGCGACTGTGCATAGCTCATCATCGTCTTGCTACCCGCCCCCCCCCCCCCCCCCTGTTCTGTGATTGGTCCCCCATCTCAGGCAAAAATTAGGGCGGAAGTTACCAGACTGCCTTATCACCGTGAATCAAATTGTGCGCAAGGCAGCATGGGAACACCCAGGCTAACATTATACCATCATAAAACTGAAATGCCCTCTTCTACATTCATGGTTATATCCCGCCAGACTATCAACGTTTAAATACGGATCTAAATGAAAATTATGTTATGGCTCAATGCTCAATAATGCAAGTCTATATCTTTTCCATGCGGATTGGCTCGAGCACATGGGACCTATACAAATAGAATGAAGCTCTGCCGTCCAGAATATCCTTGAAAGTGTCATAAGGGAATGTATGTGGTATGCTATCAAACTGTCTCCATTATCATTTTAATGTACTTATTGTGTGCTCTGTGTAGCTTGTACTTCATGTATGTATTGTATATCATACATCATGCCATGTATATTATATACTAGGGAATACCTATAGGGAATACTAGGGAATACCATTAAAAAGATGTTGTGTCAGATCCTGCCGTCTACAGTGTAGTGCCAAGGGGGTTTGTTATAAGTGTGCCACTGCAGTAAATGCTGATATTGTGATGTCCGGCCGCAGCTCCGGACAGCACAGCACAGCACATA
>NC_085013.1:2868542-2869767 GCF_963854185.1 Sardina pilchardus
GGGTGGAGTGGAAGGGTGGCTGAGGGACAGGGTGAGGCGGGGGTCAAGTGGACCCGGGGCTGTGGCTCCAAGTGTGGCCGCCCAGGCTTCCGCTCGGCTGGACAGCTGGATGTGGCGACGGTAGACACTCCTCAGAGGTCACAGGATGGAGACGGAGGGTGGAGAGAGGGAGGGAGGGAGGGAGGGAGGGAGAGATAGAGATAGAGAAAGAGGAGGGTGTGTGTGTGAATGTGTGTGTGTGGGTGGGTGGGGGGGGGGGGGGGGGGAGAGAGGGGGTAAAGACCGCAGGCCCTTAGTTAAAAATGTTTTCTGCATCCTGATGTGAATGTGCATAGTCATGTGGACAGATATATGGTAACCCTTTACCCTAGTAGCAAATCAGACCAGCGCTTTTTCAGTTATATGAGCGAACCTAAACACACACACACACACACACACACACACACAGATAGACAAACAGTTAAACAGACAGACAGACAGACAGACCAACCGACCTTCGAGCTTCGCGTTGTGTAGGACATTGTAAGACAGTGTAATTAAACTGTTTTTTTTAGCTAACGCTTGCTTGCATCACGTGTAGTTGGGATTTGGTGTGAGTTACAAACATTCTCTTCTCTTTCTAGGTCATTTACCCTTGTTTTCAAACCCGAAATGAGCAGTGGCAAATTGTTATCAAAACACTTCCGTGCACTTTGTGGTAAAAATAGCACCGACTGTTTGCTTTGAGAACAATAAACTGTACAGGTGTTTTGGGGTTAACGTCAAAGAGGGTTTGTAACAAATAACAAAGACACCGCTCTGTGCCTTAGTGATTGCATTCACAGTGTAATCTGCGCCTTGCTAAAACAATGTTTACCGTTAAATAAGACCTGCATCATAGCCGTAGCATTCTCTCCCTTCGTTACTGTGCTCACTCACTCCCCAAACTTCAGTCCTTTCGCATGCAGTATATGCGATACATTCTTCCAGATCGGTTGGTCTTTTTTTTCTGGCAAGCGGTCTGTGCTGAGACTTGTGAAATCCCAACAGGACCTTTGGGGAACAGTGCCAGAGATGTGTCAGTCTCCAACACATGCTCGAGCAGGCAGCTCTGCGATCAGGGCTCCTTCTCTCCCCCGTCCTTTCCCTGCCTAATCAGACAGTTTGAGTCAGGAAATTAACCAAAACCTCTGGCAGCCACTGACAGGAAATGCCCGGGGTGCCTAAGAGTTTTCTTACTTACTTA
>NC_085013.1:2869967-2902467 GCF_963854185.1 Sardina pilchardus
AGCATTCTCCGGCTAAGAGCTGCAGGTTGAACAATCCCTGCATCGTTCACACGCTGAGCGTGTGAGCTGAATATCAATGGGCCTGATCGTGATCACATCCCTTCGTCCCGTGGGTGCAACAGCACAACAGCGGCGATAGAGATACATCAGAAACGTGGCGCGATGAACCGCAAGAAACACAAATATTAATACAAAAAAAATAAAAAATGGTTCCTCCTTGGACCTAATGGGGCATCCCTGTGAGCTAAACTTGCTCTGGTATGCATGAACAGGCATATCTGAAATGACAATCTACTTTGAGGTATTATGGGAGGAAAAATCTATTTGACAAGCAGTGTGGTCTCTACGCACCTGCGCGCTCCTTAAACAGTAATGGAGGGAGTAGCAGGTAGAGGGCCAGTGGTAGCTCTCGGCTCCCTACCGGTATTTTGCCTGAAGATTAATGACATGTAAACAGTGATTCAGCCGCTGGTTTGCAAGATAAAAACACATCAAGACCAATAGAGAGCTGTGCTGTGCTGTGCTGTGCTGGGCCTTGCTGTCCTGTGCTGTGCTGTGCTGTGCTGTGCTGTGCTGTGCTGTGCTGTGCTGTGCTGTGCTGTGCTGTGCTGTGCTGTGCTGGCCGGGCTGTGCTGTGCTGGGCCTGGCTATCCTGTGCTGGGCTGCGAAAAGTGTCCACAAGAAAAAGCTTTTTTATTTTGCAATGCTTAGATAACATGGCAGTATATGCTGCTGATTACGCAAGTCACATTTAAATTGCCTGTGACTCATTCTGATGAAAGTAACAGTGAACACTGTGTCAGTATTATACATTCATGCATTACGTTGAAGCCTTATCTTTCCTCTCTGAACACACAAATTAGTATCTAACTTCTGATGTATGCAGTGTGTGTCACTGTGTTCTCCAGATTGGCTTGATCCTTGAGCATGTTGACAATACAAGATCATTTGCATAATGTTAGGCTCTAAAGTGTTGATGAGAGCAAGGTTTTCTTTTTCTTGTGTAGTTTGCCACCACCTGTTTCCTGACATATTATCCCCAACAATCTCTTTCTGGATATCTAAGTTATACTGTTATTAAGTTATACCATTATTTTCCATCACTCTTGTATATATGATAAATATGTTTTCAGATTAAAAGATGACAGAGTTTAAATCTAAACAGTTTTGTCTACAGTCCCATAGATTTATATGTCTGGTTGCTGAGACACATATAAAGAGAAAGCAAGATCAGAAAGATCATTAAGCCTTTAGGCATTTGCCAAAGCACAATATACTTTCCTCTCCTTGTCATCAATACTATAGTTATTGTATTGCTTTCCCATTTTGTCCGTCAACTGATGTGGAGAGTCTCATTTGGTAGACGAATATTACTTCTCACAGTGAAAGCCAAATTGCTGTGGCTGTTTGAGTCAGACTAATTATTGTCAGTCTCACTTATTCACAACTTGTTGACACTTTTAGTGCCTTTCGAAGGCTTCCGAGGCTAAGAATAGAGTCCATTTCACAGAGGGAAATGATTTTCTTTCTCTTCTCACTGACGAATCCGTCGGTTTCCAGTAGCATTTTCTTCCATAAATAATACATAGATCCTAATGAGCCGAAAAGACATCTACAGTCTCCTATCCTCTGCTGATGCTGACAATGTTTTGGAGGCCATGGGAGGAGGGGGCAGGAAACAAAACTTGCCCTTCTCACCATGTCTCAACTCCACTGCACTGACCACACTCACAGAATAACACAACACACACAAAAAAACCCCACAAGAGCTCAAACTTCCTTCTTCAGGCAAGTAGTCAGAAGTCTACACAGCTCCAGCTCACATAGGCCATGAATCCCCCTGAGCTGGGTACTGCTAATTAATCAAGCTTTATCTGGGCCTGCCCTCTGCTCAAGATAGCAGACAAGGCATGGACACATCCGGGCCTCATCTATCCCCAATCTGGGCCAGAGCCTGTTTGCCTCAACATGGTTTGTTGTGTGTGTGCGCACGAGTGTGTGTGCGCGAGTGTGTGTGTGTGTGTGTGGCTGTGTGCGCGCGCGTGTGTTTATCAGATGGCTGTAGCGCGATGACAATCGCAGCCCATGGCCGGTTGACTGGCCGCGGCACAAATTAAACAAGCTGGGGGCTCGATAAGGGCCCGATGGCCGCTCTCATGCAGGCCGGCCCGCTATTAGCTGCCAGAGCCTTAGCCGCGGGCCCCACACCGCTTTAAATACATATCATTAGATGGGAGCGGCGATCTGAAGAGAGCCTCTGAGACAAGTTCAGGGACTGTTATCTCCCGAACTGAAGGGAAGGTCAGGGCTCTGCAGCCATTAGGAATGCAACAGCCTTAAGATGTATCTCTCTTTTACCCTAATCTGGAGCCTGTGTTATTCAGAGGAGAATGCAAACGGTGGACTAAGAGGAGGCCAAGGACAGTGGCTGGGATAAACATGGCCGCTCGGTGTGTTGTTGACCCACTACATTGGATCGCAAGGAAATCGCAAACAGGCTGCCCATTCTTAACATTAATCTCTCTGAATCGAAGAGAAGATAACGTTCTTAGGTCCTTGCAACTCAATAACAGCATTCTATCTTTGTGTGGGAGTGATTGGATATATTGGACTGTGGCTGTCCAGCCCGGCTGATCTATAAAAGTAAAGTTCTGTAAAATTGCGTCCCCTCCCCTCACCTCCCCTTTCCTCCCCTCTGGCACTTTTTTCCCGCCCGCGCCTCAGTACAGAGAGTCTGGATTACACCCCGCTGGGCCCGATGGCTTCTCAGAAGTGCTCAGTCGCTCTTGTTCACACTCTCTCTCACTCTCTCTCGCTCTCTCTCGCTCTTGCTCTCTCTCTCTCTCTCTCTCTCTTGCTCTCTCTCTCTAACTTTCAAGAGTGTGTCCTCTTATCTGGCTATTTCAAGTCCCTTCCACACACCTGCCGATTACTGTTAAGAAAGTGTATACGAGAGATATTTGAGCAGTCTGTGATGGCTGCTTGCTGTCGCTGGGCCTGTGCTGTGCTATGCAGTGTGCACATGCAGGGATCCATTTTACCTCTGTGGCTTTTATACCTTTTGTGAGGCGGCACTTTCAAGCCGTCTGCCGTTGATTGGATAAGTGAGTTTCCCATCAGGGATCGCCATGGGAACACTGACTGAAGGAGATAATCAAGTCGGATTCTAGAGACTGCAGCAGAAAAAGGTTTGAAATTGTCACGTCTGATGCTGTCATGTGAACGACTAATTGGCCAGATGAATGCCTCTAATACTGTCTACTTGCCATTCTACACAGTTGCATTCTTTTGAAGGTATTAGAAGCTATTGGCAATCAGTATTTTTTGATCATATTTTGTTCTCTGAAAAATGTCCAGAGTCCTGAGAGCAGGAACTTTAAGTGCCATAAGCAGAAAAGTAATTATGAATAAACAGAGGGACTTCCACTCACTAAAAATACTTAAACAGGAAATGTAAAGTAGATGAAGGTGCAAAATATCAGAGCTGTTTAACATATTTTGGATTTAGCAATTGTTACGGGCAACTCGCATGCAGACCAAAAAAGAAAGAGAGACACAGACAACAAAGGTTCAAACCAGATAATGATTTAGTGGGGGGGGGCTGAGAGACCTACAAGTGAGGAGAGAGAGCAAAGAGCAAGTGTGAGAGGAGCAAAGTGAGTGGTGGCAAGAAGGAAGAAGGAAGGATATTACCCTAACCAGGCCCAGTCCTGCCCGTGCAATGACAGATAAAGGCCTGAAGGGACACAGGTGGTTATCACTCAATTACTATTTCACTCTAGCCACAAACAGTGAGGTGACGTTTCAGAGGAAAAGAGGAGTTTTGTTTGTCTAGAAATGACTTCCCAAGGCTGAACCATCATACCCCCATGCTCACCTCCAGGTACTTGACAAGGAGCTGTTCACAATTGTTGAAGTGATGGGGCTTCACAGAGCGAGGCAATTTAGACCGACAGGGAGCGCCAGCTGATTACAGTGACAAATTGAGAGGAGCTTCACCAAACCAAACAAGAGGTTGAAACGCTAAGAAATAGGTTATAAACTTTATTACCATCAAGTGAAGGGGAGGACTGAAGATGGAAGATACACAGGGAGAGAGAGAGAGAGAGAGAGAGAGAGAGAACTTATTGGACTTAGTAACTGGAATTGGTACAGTCTCCTATCAAGCACACTCATGATTGTTGGTAATCAATAACTTTTTCCATGCCTGGTCCGGGGGACTATGACCCCAAATGCACTCTGTCAAGCGCAGTCCTGCACACTGCATGTGATATCAGCATGGCAACCACATTAGCAATGCCAGAAACGCACCAGAGTCAATCATTTCATTTCTGGAATATTCTGATATGACCTCATATGACACAGACAGAAATGACAGTCAGGTCCACAGGCCTGGATCCCCTCAGCTTCCCAATTATGCTGTTAAATTTCCCCCCGACTTGCCTCATTGTGCCAAAATGAATTATATATATTATCTTAAAAATTTGATTCCTCGTTATTGAAACTGTGGATGTCTCTGGCATTTTGAACATGAGTGGCTAATCCACTTCAGCCACAGTGTGAAGCGTTAAATGTCAGGTGAGAGTGATGAGAACATGACGCGTATATGAAGTGTCCATTGTAACTTTTAAGCTTCTGCTCTACTTTCTCGCAACTTGCTAGATGATAACTGACCACAAGAGACAACCAGTTTATGCAACCACAAAGTCACAACAACAACAGCACAGCTGTCTCCTCTTTGTCTCCATACTAGCTACAGTATACTGTATGTATCACCCTGTCATTCCTCTGAAGGGTGAGAGCATGCTGGTGTTTCCTAGATGGCAGCATCACCCTCTGACATCTGCATTAACGCAACATCCAATAAGCCAACACGCTTAAATACAGCGGTTGCTATGCTGGTTACTATGGCGGTTGCTAAGGTCACATCATAGTGGTGGTTGCTAGGTCATTGCTAGGGTAATTAAGATGATTGCTAGGGTGTTGCTAGGGTAATTAAAGTGGTTGTTCACTAAATAATATGGTTGCTTTTGTGGTTGCTATGGTTATCGTGTGTGTTGCTAGGTTGACATTATAGTTGTGGTTGCTGTGTTGTTGCTATGATAATTAAAATGGTTGTTTTGGTGTTGCTAGGGTTATTAAGGTGGTTGGGTGTTGCTTGGGTACAAATAGCGGTTGCTATGCTAAATAACTGTTGCTATGCTGGTTGCTAGGGTAGTCACATTGGTTGCTATGGTGTTTGCTAGGGTCACATTAAAATAGTGGGTAACACTTTACTTGACGGGTTCGTTCATAACACATTCATAACAGCTGTCATGAACTGCACATGAAGCATTCATGGCTGTTTCATGAAACATGACTCAACATTCATACCAACCCTTTCATGAATGTGGAAGACAAAATGTCAAAAACTTGTCAAAATAGAAAGTCCAACAATCACAAAGCATCATTGCTGTCTTGTTTTAGCCAACCTGATCATGTCACACCTTAGTCAACGGGGAAGTCCAGTGTCCAGGAGAATTTAGTTTTTTGTTTGTCTGTTTGTTTATTTATTTTATGATAGCCTCTGAAGAATGCATAACTGTCTAATGTCTACACAATGACTGTATAGATATATAAAACAAATGTCCAACCATTCAGAGGTCCACAGATGATCAGTAGTTCACTTCCCAATATGATGAATACTTCACAACTCGTATAGTAAAGTGACATTTGAAGTAGACTTTATAAGATATTCATGAGATGTTTACAAACGCTAGAGAGGATTCATAATACCCTGTATATGGATTACTAGATTACCTTGTTGGACTTTTATTTTGACAAGTTTTTGTTGTTTTGTCTTCCACATTCATGAAAGCGTTGTTATGAATGTTGAGTCATGTTTCATGAATCAGCCATGAATGCTTCGTGTGCAGTTCATGACAGCTGTTATGAATGTGTTATGAATGAACCCGTCAAGTAAAGTGTTACCAAATAGTGTTTGATAGATTGTTGCTAGGGAAGTTAAGATGGTTGCTAGGGTGTTGCTAGGGTACATGGTGGTTGCTTTGCTAAATAATGCAGCTAAAATGGTTTCTGGGATGAAAGCCAATCCATGTGTATACAGATCATACATCATCTACTATGGATCTACAAAGATTTGTTTGACATGGATTGGCTTCAGAACACGATTCGCCATGCTGTGGGCTTGCTTGATCAAGCTCACTAATTAACTGAACTGCTTTGGCCTCCTACAAGTATGCAACATCCCTGTATGACATCCAACTGTGACCCAGCGACATTATTTACCTGTAGAAGATAATCTGACAGCTGTGTGCATCAGTGAGTGTATTTTGTGGGTGTCTATGTGTTGCTGTGCTTGTGCAAGGACTCTCCTGTATCAGGCTTGGCTACTAGCGATGGCATTTACTGTCAGAACTCATTTGAGCTGCAGTATTCCCAAACTGTGGCTTCTAACACCCAGAAGCTTCTCACACGAATGCAAAATGACATTTCAATTTACCTCTGTTGTTGCATTTCTGCTCTTGCATACTGATTTCTTTCATGTTTCAAAAAGCTGGGTGAAAAAATGAAAAAAAGGACAGGAAAAAACAGAGCAACAGGAGGAAAGAGAAAAGAATAAACTATAGTTCTCACCTACATGTTCTGAATAAAAATAAAACAAACAATTTAGAGTGAGTCACCACTGCACAATTACTTTCTCTTTAAGTCACAGAATGTATACTTCAGATTAAATGGCATATGACAAATGTTACCCTCATTTATAAGCCTCGGAAGAAAACAAAACAACTGACATTCAATTTGTTTTGTTCATCTTTTCTTGGCATTACATTTTTTTTTGCACAGTGAGACAGTCAAAATTAGTTTACCTCCCTTTCTTGTCTTGCCACCAAACTTGAGGGAAATATTCCCCTTTGAAAAGAAATCAGACCACTATAACACTATTGCAGAGAGTATTTTTTTGTAATTACTATCAGCGTCAATCTAGTCAAACACCCTCATGTGACAGTGTGAGAGAAAGGTTCAGAACATATACACTCTTAAAATGGATATGATAGAAACAACACAAACTGTGTCGTCCCTATTTGGACATACAAATGTGTTAAAACAGACAGGTTGTGTTATTATCAGCACATTTGTTGTAAGAGTGTACACAGTGTAACAAAAGCAATGTGTTAGAAACAACACCAATTGTGTTGTCCCTATATGAACATGGACAAGAACACAAACAAGAACACAGCAAACAAGAACACAACAAGAACAACACAAAGAACAAGTTAAGAACGAGTTGTGTTATTTTCAACTCATTTGTTTTTAGAGTGCAGATGATTTATGTTACACAGAGGTCTTCTTAAAGGACGATTCCAGTCTAAGAACAATGTAGATTATAATGATGTGTAAACCTTTGTTGGGGACCAAACCAAGGTTAATTGGTGCAGTTGAGTAAAACAGAAACATGTAGAATATATATGTAGCATTTGGGGGCAGCTTCATTCTCACTATTTACACCCATTTACTAGGCGAAATCATTACACATCTATGGTACTATGGAGAAGGTCTCTGTGGACAAACCAAAATAAGTGTAAAGAAAGTATATCAAAATGACTATTATGCACAGTTTCTCCATTATTATTCCAGTTGCCACCATCTCATGCTCAGGGAAGTTTGGATCCTACTGTAGCCTTTATACCCCAAGACCACTGTATTCCCAATCCCACTGTACAGAAACTAGAAATTTATGAGCACTATCATCAGAATATGAGAATTGGTGGTCAGAAGATAGAACATTAAAGCTCCTAATCCTGTCCTAAATACCTACAGTACAAAATAGCCTAAGGCTTCACAAATACAAACTAATACAAATGAAAACAACAAACATACAAATTAAATGTTAATAAAAAAGATAATTAACTGTACAGCTCATTAGTGCTGACAGAATTTTTTTTTTTAAGCAAGTGATAATTAGTACCCAGTGCATCTGTCTAGTTACTGTTACTTCATGTGATCATTTGGCTTTTCATTATTGGATTTGAGACATCATGCAGATATTTCCATCTGTTTGTGACAAAAAATGCCTTTCATTGTACAGCATTCTTGTCATGTCTGTCGGTAGCAACACCATGGGCTCCGCATCAAACTTTGTGTGGCTGTGTGCAGAGTCTCCTCTCCCAGTAGAGTTCATCAGCCATGGTAAATTAGGCAGTGTGTTTAAGCATTCACTCAGTGGCCTGCATCCCAAGGACTTCATTTAAAAACTTCACAAACTTGTACACAATTACTCTAGTTAGAGGCCCATCTGTTGTCTTTTCACACTTTGATGCATATGCGGGGATGGTAAGTGTGACAGACAGTCCGACTGTGAGCCAGATTCTTTCTTCACCTGCACTAACACACACACACACACACACACACACACACACACACACACACACACAAACACACACACACACACACACACACACACACACACACACACACACACACACACACACACACACACACACACTTTCTTGTACACATTCGCCAAAGCACCTGCACAAACATAAAACACTTCAGGGAAATAGCGTTTCCAATAAACTTGTATACAAAGTTCATTTTTCTGTGATCCAAGGAACAATCAATCAGTTTCCAATTCAACCACTTTCATCCATTTTCCAAACACATCTTTCAAAGCTGACCAAAAAAAGACAAATGAGCCCGAGAAACTTGGTTTGGGTCATTGAACGGTGCTTTGCACAGTACCCATAGAGTATTCATCAATATTTTGCCTTGGATCCCTTGCCTGATTTAGGAAAACATTTCTGTATAAACTTGGGGATCCATAAGGTATTTTTATCCTATGTTTTCTGATGTGATCAGATAGTGGATAGTTTGTCTGAAATGTTGTGCCCATGTGATAAGTGCCAAGCAAAGCATACAATACAGTGCCTGCAGAAAGTACTCGGATCCCCTTTTCACTGTTAAACATTGCAATATGATGCAATGGTCTACAGTTGCCTCACGCACAGAGACAGATAGACATCTAGAGATATTTAAGTTAAACTCCTGTATCTTTTCTCCTCTTCTCAGCCCATGCACCAGATGTGTCAGGTGTCGTTGCATGCACATGCACGCTCTGCAGTGTCAGCTAGCAAAGCCTTTTTTTTTCATCTTCTGCTGCTCCATTTCTGCACCGTCAGCCGAGAGTTTCCTCTTTCTCTTCATGTTTAAACAAGAAAGTGTCCAAGGGCTGGATATGATGCATTTGTGATGGCAAAAAGCCCTCACTGCACTCTGGTGTCTCAGGTTGCATTAGTCATATTGCTGCAGCTAATATGACTCACTGAATATCCGTATAGGCATAAATGTCTGATGGGTTGAGGAAGTGAGAGGAGATAAAAACATGGCCCCTCCCAAACAGGCCCACCGAGAAAGTTATCAAACCCTCTGATGATAAACACACACACACACACACACACACACACACACATACTTATTCATTGAGATGAAACATGAGAAGACCAGCAGTTTGCTGTATAGAGGGCAGAAAGGATGTAGAAGTTTCTAGCGCAGGTGAAGCTGAAATAACCAACAGTTGCTCCCAGATGCCTTAAAAGAATGTGACTACTTCAGCATTCAGTGACATGACAAAACACATTAGCTTACATTTAACCTTGTAAACTACTGACAGGTATAATTACAGGAGATATGTGAAAAAGACAACAACATCACAATTAGAAAAAAAACCCAAAAAAAAACCAACTTTGACATGTTTTGTTGATCTTCAGTTCTCATCAAGGTCACCATGGAGATGACAGGTGATAGGAGGGTAGCATTTTTAGGACAGGCACTCCATGTCACTCTGCGTGACATCAGTGGCAGTCTCCTAAGAAACGGAGACAGGGTGGGGTGATGCGGAGAGAAAGGGCGTCTGAGGGATGACACCAGCAGATTCCAGTAGAAGGGTTCCTAATGGTATAACATCTATTTTCATGTGTATATAAATATGAAAGATATAGCTAGTAAATGGGAAAAGCTCACATTCCAGTTCACCCGATTGTCATTAACTAACATGACCAAACTGATAGAATAATAGAAAGATGTTAAATATCATAGTAATGGGCCATGCAATGTTCTCTTAGCAAATCGTGTGGCTCAAGAAAGTAAAGTTTGATGTAGACTAACATTTTAAACATCCAACTTTTTTGTTTAATGTCAGTGCTTACTTTGGTTGATGGCATTTAGTGAGTTGTAAATTGATGGCGCAATTTTGGGGGATTAGGGAAAAGTCATGCGCATACAGTACAGTACACTGCACTGCAAATTGATGTAAGAGGTGGAGTCTCTGCAGACAGGGAACAAATTACCTGACAAGGCCCCAATGGTAATTACCCACTGCCTCCTGTGTGGTACAGTCTGTCTTCCATTTGTCCCCTTAACAACAAAACAGGCAAGGCAAGACACTCTGTCTCTATCTCCGACAGATTTATGCCACCAATCCTCAAGGCAGACCTTCCACTGCACCGTCATCAGGCCACGGAGGTAGCAATGTCCTTGACATGGGTAATAACAAACCTAATGTGAAAGTCAAGCTACTATACCTTGCTAGTTCTGGAGTTACTGCCATTTGGATTGAGGCATTGTGCTGGTGACCCAATGCCTTGTCGAAAAAAGTAGTTTGTCCTGCTGCTCGGGGGACACTGTATCACTGGCATGACAAAAAAGAGGCTCATTCATGGTGGGTTCTACAAAAGGCATGTACAAGCTAATGGGAAGATTTCTGAGATGTGATGTGACATGTTCCAATCTTGAACCCCTTTTATGTGTAGCACAGAGCATGCCAGTGATGATTGACCACAAGCATCTGTGGCAAGGGCAGTTCTTGGTTAACAGATGAGCAGTGAACATGGCCAGGCTTGCCCTCTCACCAGCCCGCTGCAGCTTTGCTGGCATCTCATGGAGTTCCAGGGCTATGTCCGAAACGAAACGCAGCTGCCTACTGCCACGCTGCCTTCACTGCCTTGCGAGTGAGTTGCCGTAGAGGGCAACAAGGCAGCAGCTAAAAACTCTGTTTCGGACAGCCTTGCAAGATATCAACATAGAACGACGTTGCTATGTTACCAACAGCTGTGCTTTAGCTGCGTTAGCGTAAATCGCTATTAGCTTGATAGTCATTGCAAATTAATTTCCACTGATGTGTAATGACTGGACAATTTCTGGAAATGCTTTAAAAACCTGACCAGCCAACGTGGTTCACTTGATAAGACCCCAGGGATGGTGTTGTGGAGGAGAGAAGTCGAAATTTGAAGTATACACATGCTTAGACGTGTAAACAGACCTATCGTGATTTTTGCAAGCTAAATACAAAGAGGTGAATGGAAGCATTTTACCGTTCACTGACATCATAGTTAAATAGAACTTTTGGACGTTGGAGGCAGCATGAAGGATACATCTATGCTGCCTTCAAAAACTGGGCAAAACGAAGGTATCTTAGAAGGCAGCGTTTTTGTTTCGGACGTGACACGATGCCTCGCTCCCCTGTAAGATATCTTAGAAGGCAGCATTTTAGCCCGTTTCGGACACACCCCAGGTTTCTCTGGTTTCTGCTATTGGCTACAGCCATGAGCATCACGCAACCATACAATTAAAGACATGAGAATGTTTTAGAATTGAGATGATGGTTATCACACATTTTTAGTTTATTCGGATCAGCAGATGGGGAGCATTGATTCCTCTACAGATCACACCTCATCTGCAACACATTATGAAACTTGAACTGATTTGGTAATTGCTTTTCTATACTTCCTTACCACATTTAAATTACTTCATCACACAGAGAATAACATAAAGATTATAAGTTTTTAAAAGCACACTGATACTTTCACATGACATTTAAGTGATAGGCACTAAAGCGCATTGTGAATAATTTGGCAACTATATACTAAGGTGTGTGTTAGAGAGAGAGAGAGAGAGAGAGAGAGAGAGAGAATGTGACACACAATAAGCATTCTCGCAGTAAGTTTCAAATGGAATACAGAGAGAGAGAGAGAGGCCCATCTCAGACTTGCTGAATAATGCACTGTAATCTATTTCAACCGTCTGAAGCCCCCCAAAAAACGAAATATTTCACTTCCTCCCACCCCGCTGTGACAAAATATACCACATTTCCTCCAGTTCTCTTTCAAAGCGAGTGGCGCGCAAGCACAACGGGAAATTTATGAAGACAATCGTGAGATAGGGGGGACATGTTTACAAAAGCACCCCGGCGCCTCTCGCTGTGCTCTCCGTCTATTTAAAGAATCTCAGATTGAAATGAATCTGTGCGACCAGCAGCTTCTCATCTTCGTATGCACCACTGGGAAGCGGGCGAGAGCGAGCGAGAGAGAGAGGGAGAGAGAGGGAGAATGAGAGAATGCCAGAAACAAAAGGGCTAAGGGGCGAGAGAGAGATGGATAAAAAAATGAAAAGAAAAGAAAAAGTGAGAAAGAGTCCCTGGCAACTGGTGTTATTTACTGGGATGTCTTCACGCCTCATTACCCTTTTTCGTTATGCAACTGCCGCCCGTGTTTGGGACACTCAGGGGGTCCCTGAAAATAGCCCGGTCTTTGTGAATATTTAACGCCAGGGTGTGGGAGCCGCTCGACGTTAGCAGTGGCAGCAGCGGTGGCAGGGGCGGTCGTGTCCGGGGACGAGCGAGGCTTTGAAGTTAAAGTCCAGAACTAACCCCATTCCACAGGAGCCTCCTCACATTATCTCATCCAGGGTCAGAGAAGAAAAGAGAGGAGAAGAGAAGAAAAGAAAATGGGAAAAGACAGATGGTTACACACACACACACACACACACACACACACACACACACACACACACTCAAATGTTCAGAAACAGACTGTAATATGAGTAACAGTAGCATTTTTCATCAAATTATTACATAATAGTAACTTTGCACAATGAAGTTCTAGAATTGACATGTATTATGCCAAATGATATTAGCAGTATGTATAACAGGCCTCTATGATAGGACATTCTGGTCTAAGAACAACCTGGGGTCTACTGACGTTAATAGGTGCAGTTTTGAGTCTGAAATATGAGTCTGGAAGACCGGAATGTGAATTCACAACCATAGCCTTTGGGGCCGCTTCTCTACGTCGAAACAAATTACTCTTTTCAGCCATTAAGTAAGCTCCAACCATCATTACACATTTATGCTACTATGGATGATCTCTTCAGACAAACGGATGTTTTTTTTACCTTTGCTACAGACCTTAACTATCATATCTACAAGAGTACCGGTATCTGCCAGAGCTTATTGTTAACAGTTTTTTAGAAGTTATGCATTATGTCTTCTTTATAGGCCCTCTCCATCGACACAACCATCTTCTCTGGAAGCAGTGGTTCTTTAAAGCCGGCAACTCGTGTCCATAAACTAATAATAGCTCAGTGGCCTTTCATGTCTGAGACTTATCTATCAATGGGACTCACAGTCACTCTTTTTCGTCATGGTCAATAGCATTTTGCTCTAAAGATAGAGTTGTGATTGCCAGCAGGTAGAGTGGTGATTGCCTGTTTAACCGCGCCATGATGCCTCAGAGGTCTGTGACTAGCCCTGACTGTAATCACGGTGTGATGACAATCCTTCGTCTTTATTTCTCCTTGGTGACTCTAATTGAAAGGACACGCGGGACACACAGATGTCCTTGCCTGAGGCGAAGCCTCACATCTTTCTTGGTCTCCTAACAGTTATTTGTTGATGAATCTCTGTAAACTCATTTTGGGGGGGGTATTTACTACTTTTTCTCACATTCTGACAAGAATTGAGTATGACGTAGTCAGGCTAGATATTTACTGCTGTACATTTAAAACATCAACGTTTTCACATTTTGAAATCACATTTGAAACACACAACACTGAACTTGACCTTGACTAGATACCTTTCATTTCTAACATCACATGGAGATGTTGATACCATATCGTCTTGTTTTTCAGCCACTGTGCTGCGGTACACTAGACTATATCATTTGAAATATTCAGGTACAGTCCATGGTATGGTACATTTTGTAACATCGAAGTTCATGATGTGCCATGGGATTTTTCTCAGTGTGAGGAATGTGGCGCAGCTCAAAAAAGGTCGAAAAACACTGTCCTATCCCAGGTTTTGATCAAACTTCCAAGCCATGGCTGTCTGTTGTGAGTGATGTAATCTTGTAATGTGGACCCTGGAACCTTGGATCTGTGTCATGCCCAGAGCTTTTACAGGCAGATACAGTAAGTGGTCGATGCATGATGTTATCCTGCCAACCAGACACAGAGAGACAGAGACAGGTTGAGAATTAAGGAGATGGAGGGAGACAGATCGAGTGAGTGAGACAGAAAGATATAGAGAAAAAGGAGACCAGGAGAGAGAGAGAGAGAGAGAGAGAGAGAACAGTTTGTACTGCATCAAATCCATTAACAACTCACAGAACCGAGGTACATATTCCTCTTCATCATGCCATGCACTCTCTGCAATGGTTGTTATGAAACCTTCATATCACAAACCTATATTTGTTTGTGAATGACGCAACACTGCCAATATCCCCCATTGAACAGCAGGGGTCAAAAAGTGTGATAGACGTCTGATTGAACAATGGGTCATTTGAAAGATTGCAGTGTGTAATTCCGGCGAACAGCCCAGATGAAGAAATAAGAGGAAATAACTGCTCTAGCGCTGCAAGCTCAGAATGACTCAGCGAATTCTCAGGGGGAGAGGTCCTTGGCTCTGAATACTACTGTAATCACTCATTGTTGCGGGTGGGAGTTTTAAATTAAAATGTGGCAAAACTCGACATTGCAAGTGTTGTAGTGAAAACAACTGTCTTTACCTTTAATAGTCCAAAAACAATAAGCCTACTGCCAGTGTGTATGTGTTTCATTACATTTATTAATTTATCAGATGTGTTTAATGTATTATGCATGCAGTAAATTAAATTAGTATGTGCACTCCTGGCATGACAACTCTACCATGATAATGTGAGAAACATCACTTTGTCAGAAGAAAACATCTGAGGAGAAACACTCACTCACTGCATTACTTAAGAGCTTCACCTGACAGGATGAACATCCCGGGAAGTAACTTTTTGAGTCACTCTATTCTATTCTAGTCATTGTTTTGCTGCTCAAGACACCAAATTACAGTAAGACACCAACTGCACCCAAAAACCATAATCATCCCACAAAGTATGCACATTGTCTTGTTATGTTGACTTTTTGTCATCTTGATTTGCTCGTAAAAATATGAACAAGTAGTATTTGTGTGTCCTCATTATCGAAGGAGCCTTTCTCTGTTTGTTTGCATTATTCACACTTGAGGCCTTTATCGAGTTCCTCTTTGTTTTGTTAGATCAACGCTCAAAGCTTCAACAGTAGGCTAGACAATATAAAACAACGTTCTTGCAAGTTTACTGATGCACTTCCTTAGGGTCTAGTCAGATTTTTTGCTGCAGTAAAGAACAGGTTTATTTTTTTTTAATGAACCTACTGTACTTCCTGCTAATATTTTACTTGAGGCTGACAGACATATAGCCTAACTGTGTCATAAGCATGTCATAGCAAATAACATATTGCTGACTGCCCTCAGACCATAATCAAGACAGATTTTTTTTAATGGTCTATGCCGACAACTTACTGGGATGTGATATGAGCTGTTAAGGTGTCTAATATTGTGAGAGGTGTCAAGATTACTCATATTGCTGGCAAACACCACACTATTATCTCGAATCAGTATGGATGAACTGACATGACATATAGTCGCATTATATGACACCTGTCATCACAAGATTATGGCCGATGTCAATCTTCAGCCCTTCACTGTGGTGCTCTGGCATGAGTGTCTCTTCTTGACAACTGGACTTTACTCCATTGGCCTTCAGTCTTTGGCCACAACGCTTAACACATCTCAAAGCAAAGTCCAGAATATCTGTTTAGATACCAGATCCTCCCTCTGACCAGATCGACCATCTGACAACACCTCCATGCATCCATAATTATTTTGTGGTTTTTGTTGAAAACGTTTGTGTCCTCTTGACGTTATCCTCTCCAGATAAATTTGCTTCCCATCATCATTATCATTAGGCCAATAAACGTTAGTACAGACATCTCTCTCTCTCTCTCTCTCTCTCTCTCTCTCTCTCTCTCTCTCTCTCTCTCTCTCTCTCTTATCTTATGAGAAATATATGTCTTATCTCATCTTATCCCAGGTCTATAGAAGCGGCCCTGGGAGGCACGTTCAAGCTGAAGTAATAAGCCCTGTCTGTGACCCCTACTTCGGGCCCCAGACTCCTTGCATAAGGTAATAAGTCACACAGAGATGGTGGCCAAGGCTCGGCAAGACCATGATTAAAAATACATGATTGAATTAGACAGGGTTTCATTTGACTTTGGGGTGAGAGCAAAACAACAATTAAATTTCCGCTCGGCAATAATTTAATGTTTGGTCCGCTAGTGAAGGAGCTGTTCACTTTGTTTGGTTATTAGCTCCGAAGGCTCTTCAGCCACTCCTACCGGTTCATAAAGTGAAGTTAATAGTCATTAAGGGTTTGACATGACAAGACAAGAAAATAGCATGTTAACATTTAGGAATCTCTACACTCATGTCCTGTTTGTATTTTTGGGTTATTGTCAATTTATCAAGCTATATTTGATCAATTGTTTATTTTTTAATTAAACAAACTCTAAAATTACTCTAAAATATAATACAGTCTCTCAACTGTATTATGTTGTCTTGTACGTAGGCTACTGAACTACACTTGTACCTAGTATGGCATTGTATTGGAGTAAATATAGTACTCAGAATTGTAGAGTCATTTTTTTACTTGTATCATCCTCTTTCTATCTGACAAAGCCCTTCATTGCCCTACACACAGAAACGCCCGTGTTTGCATGGTTAGTAAAGTCCGACCCCCTCCGCTTCACGCCAGAGCGCAGTCCCTTCGGTTTACATTCACTGTCTGCTCTGCCTCATAATTGACAGGCCTTGGTCAGATTATTCTCCACTTTGGCGGTAACTACAGTTGACGTTGTGTTTCTGCATATCTTCCTCCCCCGCATCCTCCCGATAAGTCTCTGTTCAGACAGCTTACGTAACAAGTCGCGTCTCAGCCGCCGCGGCAGGTATTCACCTAACCCACCCAGACGAGTTTCCTGCTTTTTTTTTTATCAGACCTTCATTTGTGTTTGAAACTGGGTTTGTTATTTATTTATTTTTTTACTTCAAAGACTCCTACTCATCTGACACAGCAACCCCAGTCCTTTTTACGAGGAGAGAAATTGTTTTTGTTACGTCAAACTTTTCCGTTTGTTCTCTGCGATGTCTAGCCGCCTCGCCCTCTAAGATCTTTGATACGGCAAGCCCCAGGTGATGAGAAATAAGTAATTGAGTATGGGGTTATTGGGTTGTGCAGGTGAACTGCTGCAAATCATGTGTGCCTCCTATAGCTCACCCTGATAGCACTTTAACCCACCCCAAGGGTTAGACATGTAACTTGTTGTTGAGAGCATACAGTGTATAGCCAGGGGCGACAAACCAAATAGAGGAAATAATAGACAGAGACAAAATCCAGAATAGCAGACACACACACACACGCGCACTCGCGCACGCACACACACACACACACACACACACACATATAGACAGACAAGCAAAATGCAATGCTTGATCAGTAACTTGTACACGGTACTTTACCGTAGTTGTTTATGTTTAACATTTCATCACAATAAAAATGAACGTCTTGAAAAAACATCCTACCCCTAGAGAAAGGATTACTTTACTCAAACATGAAGCCAAATGGGTGGTGCTATGGTTCAGCATTGCCTCTTAGCAGCTTGTTTCATTAGCTGGCAAACAGCAATTCATAGCCCCTCTGACATTTGAATAATTAGATAAGAGATGCACAGGTCCTGTAATTTGTTTGCATGTTACTTAATTTACTCAGCCCACATAGGCTTTGCATGTTAATGCCAAGCTTAAATAGAACTCTGAAAATCATTAGGCCAATAAACGTTAGTGCTCACTGGCATACATGGCATTGGCCTCTAAACTGGCAATTCTTGCAACCAACGTGACCTGCCATTTACGAGGCATGTGTCTGTCGGAGCCTTTCGACACCCTTGCAAATAGGGTGTGGACAAGTTAATGATCCAACTTCATTCCATTTACATGTGAATGGAAATAATCCTTCCATTGGTCTGTAGCTGTTGAGAGCAAACCAGGAAATTGAAAGAGGGATGTTACATTTTGGCAACTATTTAGGCCAGAATAATGTCCTGCAGACTGCAGTCATTAAATGGTTAATAACAACTCTGTTTTTTGTTGGGTTTTTTGGGATAAAAAGGGAGCATATTTGACAGATGTAATTTTATGTACAGAATTACATCTGTCAAATACTGTAATATGCTCTCTTATACAATTAAATATCAGCATATTCAGCATAATTTACAGTAACATCGAAACAGCTAACATTCTTTACATACACGCACAGCCGCAATCACTGATAAGATTCATTTAACAAAATAAGTGAGTGAAATGAGAATCATTAATGGAAACTCAGCTTGGCTTTATGACAAAGCTCTGCAATTCCGTTACATGATGGGAGGAGATGTTTCGAGAAAGAATAACTCTAATATGTCCTTTGCAGCTGTGAGGAAGTTTGCTGTTGGAGGGTATGGTGGAGCATGATCGAGTTTATTTTAAGCTCCTTCAGTGGCAGGCAGCCTTGGCATTTGGCTTGACAGCAGGTGTTCCTAGCGTTTCAGCGGTTTGGGAGTTCACTACCTGTGTGACACACACACACACACTCACACACACACATGCACACACATCCACAGATCCACACACTCACACATACACACATGCTTGGATTGTTGAACCGTTGCTGTGAGCCTTTGTCACCCGTAGTTGTTCACCTTCATCTGTACTTCCGGAGCCAAGGCACCTGTCCTTTCAACAGCAACGCCTGCAAAGGTCACACCGACACTTTGGAAACGCAGCCGGCCAAAAGTGCACTTTCTGCTTCCTTCACAAGTCTGGCTGACCTTTCACACAAACTCAACCTATCGCCTCATTCAAATGGGCTGTAACAGTTCCTTGGCCCCACATGTTTATCCAACGGAATGAACCTGTTCTGAGTTTCTCTGCTCGACACAAAGACATTGCTTCTGATTGGGAGCCATGCGTTTGAGCTAATTGGTTTGTTCTTTACAGTAAAGTATACTGTAGGCCTACATGTTGTACAGGATGAAGGGCAATTTAAAAGCACTTAGCCCTGTCCTGTCTTACTGTTTACATTTCTTTAGATAACATAGTCTTCTGGGGTTCTAGTGTTGCCTGGAAAAAATATAGTTGATGCTTACCTCAATACCTTCATTTTCAAATCATGAACCAAAGTCTTTTCTGTATCAATGGCCACTTGCCATCACCGGAACTCATTTTGTAATTGATGACATGCCACTAGATTAGACAGCAGTTTTGTGAATTGTAACAGTACCTGAGAACATTATTAGTTGTTTGTTAAAGCACAAGTTAAGGTCAGGCCGTAGAGGATTATATTGATGTTGCTCTCAAGAGGGGATTATTGTGTTCATTATGAAGCCTTAATGAATTTGCTTGGAAACTAAGGAAATGCTTAAGTCAATGTTATGCACGTTTTACTTCTACAGTACGTGTGGTTCAGTATTTAGCCACTTTACTTTTAAGTGACAGAAATTCAGTGTTTATTTTCCTTGGCTGCTGGCATGGTATAATGCAGAAAGGAGTAGGCTATAGAAATCAGAAGGCAATGATCTTTCAGTTTATTCAACGGAACATGGTAAAGTGTGTGTGGGTAGTCATTAATATTCTACAAGGGTTGAGGATCCTTGGAAAACAAACAGTGCCATGGCTTTGGTGAAGATGAAAGAAAAACCGTCTAGTCTTCATTGCATTTCAGTAGAGGACATTAAAGACCTGTCGTTCGTTCAGAGCCTCTGTAGCAAATATGATCTATTACCCATATTTACTCTCTCTCTCTCTCTCTCTCTCTCTCTCTCTGTTTGTGTCCTTCAGTTTTTCCTCTTTCACTTTCACAAAGGACATCCTGAGGGTGTCTGCCTTACGTGAACCAAAGCAATGTCAACATGCAAATTTGTAGTGGTTCAAAGGCGTGACAAAACTATTCTGATTTCTTCAAAAGACACACTTGCCTAATCTCCCAGTCTGAGACCGAGCAGAAGGTTTGGTGTGTATCTGAGGCCGGCAACGCGTTGGTCTTGAATGGCTACTAACCGGATTGGACCGACACAAACAGCCAGGTTTGGTCCCACCGAGGGGGTTTTGCTGGGGCAACGCTTGTCTCCGGGGTGCCAGAGTCGACTGAGGACCCGCGGAGTGAGTATTGTTGTGTTGCGATGCCGAAACAGAGCGAGAAGAACCTCTTTTTCTGTTCGACCTTGAGACTGGCAACTGCGCAAGGCTGGTTTGCCAAAGCAGGGCATGGTGGAACGAAATGTGTGCCCTTTCTGTTGGCGTTGGTGAGTTCAGTTCAGGAACACTGCCTATGAATGCCCTCTTTATAGTCATTGCGGTTCATTGTTTACTGAAATGGCTGTCACTCGTCGTTGCTGAGACTTGTTTAAGCATCAGGTGAGGATTTATAAAACTGCTATTAGTGACTGGTTGCTAATGCAAAAAAATGGATATTATAATAGTATACATACATCATTCTTAGAAAACATGATCACATAACACATTGTGATACCAGCTGACGGACTGTGTACCACAAATGTATCACCTTTTGTGACCTCACATAGTTGATGTTTTTAACAGTGATAATAAAACAGTGATGATATGGTGCTTCAACAAGCTTATGTACCCTCTAAGAGAACTTATAGTAATGGCCGTAGGATTCCATATATTAAGTAAAATAGAGTAGATTAGGTCGACTCTGGGTAAATATCATTGTGTGTCCAAAGGCTGCCACTGTTTGTCTAAATGCCTTGTGTCCAGAATCAATACAGAGGTGTTTAACATATTAATAGGGAACCAATATGATCAAGGCCCCATTAGCAAAACAGCCCCACAGTGAGAAGTGGGACAAACAAGCAAATAAACATGACTTTGGCTGTGTTTAAACAGACCTAATGAAATTAATCTATTTACAGAGCCAAGGACATCTTGATTGGTAAGTAATACTGCGATGGAGTCTGAAATAAGAATCCCTTTGGACATGAACGTTTGATGTTGTTCAAATAGCCAGCAGGTCAGCTAAATAAAGAATTCATTTGGTTTTGAGAATCACATTTGTTGGTATTGATTTAATGGCGAGATAACATCTAACATGCATTTCATTATAGCAAATGCATTGAGTCTGGAATAAATAGTTGTTTACCGCAAGTGAGCACAGGAATAAGAAAGTAACACAGATATGTGGAACTACTGCAACAGCAAAAAAAAAAAAAAAGCATCTAACTATGTTCAATAGAATACTAGCTCTGCACAAATGTAATTATTTAGAGCCATAATCATAATATGAGCTATTATGACCTATTTTTTCAACATGATCAGTCATGCATTTCAATAAATGCAGGGTAGAAGCAAAGAGCTTTAATGTGTGTGTGTGTGTGTGTGTGTGTGTGTGTGGGTCTCCAAGCAGCCAATGACCCTTCGTGATTGTTCTCAGGTGTTTTTAGAGTTAGAGTGCATTGATTGTGCATACGGTGCGTGTGTGTGTGTGTGTGTATATGTGCGTGTGTGTGTGTGTGTGTGTGTGTGTGAGTGAGTGAAAGCTGCTTGTGACCCTTCCTCGTGGTGCACAGGTGTGTGTTATGGAGCTCGGAGACGGCAGCGGCTGGAAGGGGGTGAATGCACACCTGACCCTGATGTGCTCATGTGGAAATGACCCAGTTTGTAGCAAACACTGGCGTGCAACACGCCGACCCTCATTCCTCTTTGAGGACCACCTGCTACCACTGCTGTTCCTACTTCTCCGCCGGGGCTCTGGCAAAGTCAGCTTAATCACAAATTAAGAGTCAAAAGACTGCATCTCAGAGAGGCTGGAATCACAGCATGAGAGTCAGTGATTAAAGCAACACTAAAGAGTTTTTCGTATCTTAAAATAATATTTCCAAAATCATTTCAGCGGTTCATCAACTCATAACAGGGCGAACGGCACTTCTGCTTTCACTTCGCGGCCCTCTATCGGCTATAACCGCACTATGTAACTTCACGAGGTGGGGTAGTGTATCTGTAGTTCCATGAATTGAGACATCAGAAACTACACATTTTACTTGCTTCGATGTTGCAATACACTTTCATCAACATATTCTACCTTGTCTGGTATTTGCTGGATAAACGAATAGTGTGTGTGCGACAGAGGAAAAGTGCTTTAGTGTTGCTTTAATACTGAAGATGAGAACCTTACACTGCACTGTTAGAAAAAGAAAGGTGCTACAGTATATAGAACCAACATGCATGATTCATATATGGCACCCCTAAATTGTTCTTTGAACCATTTTGAAGGATTAATTAAAGGAACCCCTAAGGGTTCTTTAAAGTGTGCATGGTTCTATATAACACCTCAAACAAAGTGTGCTTTGTGTGTAGAAATGAAGAAAATGTCAAATCCTAAACTGTAATTGACATATCATAAGATATGTGAGTTAGTCGGTTGTTTGTTTAAGTTTCAAAGAAACCCGAAATGCAGCAGAAACTGTAATCTATGGGCTTTGTTCGGTCAAGAAGCATTTATATGGCTAATGGTTGAGCTTGGCTGGGTTGAACAGCTTAACCCAAGGACAATGCAATTTGAAGGATTAGGCCATGTTTGCTGAAGCATGCCATGATGAATTAAATTTGAGTTAAATAGACAAAAAACAAAGTTTCATAGAGATAATTAGAACTTGGTAACTGCTCTTGCTCCTGCGTAATCATAGACATTGTTCCCTCAAAACAGACCGATGCTGATTAAATTTTAAATTATGAGTCAATAGAGGGGAGCTGCCTCCAGAATATCTCTCTCTCACTCTCTCTCTCTCTCTCTCTCTCTCTCTCTCTCTCTCTCTCTCTCTCTCTCTCTCTCTCAGAGTTGACTATGAACTCAGGCTGATTAGAGTAATGTCAATAAATGAATTCTTGAGAAAATAAACAATGTCAGCCATGTCTGTTCCACAGTTTGTTTTTGTCTTTGCGAAGTTTGGTGCGCATGGTTGTCTGGACTTGTGTGTGTGTGCGTATGAATTTATGTCTCTAGTGCCATGTGTCACTATCGTAACATGTATGTGTGATTTATATTCCACCAAATAATCTCCTTTATTCTCTGACGGTATCATCATGTGATGAACAAACACACCCTCCGACACCAAACAGCACACTCCAACCCCACCTCATCCAAACCCTAATCTTCTCCCTACGCCCTATCCTCCACAAGCAACAGCAGGAGCCTTTTTAACAAAATACATTGGCTATTATTAGGTGCTTCTGCATATGCTGGCCCCTTAGCGAGTGCTAACAACAGCGTGCGCGTGTCTGCCAGACGGCGGACGCTGGAGCCAAGGAGCTGATGAAGCTTGTAAAGCCGGGACGGCTCCATCTGGCTATTTCTTGTGGCCGATACCCGGCGACGGCTGCCAGATGACCACGGTGGCTGTCCGGCCGGTCAACCACCCCGCACCTCCAGCCTATTTTACCCCCCCCAACCTCAATCCCAACCCCACGCCCACCTCACCCCATTCTGCCCACCACTTGTGTGTGGAGCTATGGAGGATTTTTGTATTCACTTCAAGTATTATTTGTGTTTCATTTTTCGGGTTGGACAGAGGTTATGGGAACAATCTAGCAGGACTGGAGTAGAGCCCGGTCAGCAAGGCCCTGTTTAACACTGAACACAAGAGGTCGTGTGGTCAGATCGTTTTGTGTCAGATGGTTGAAACTGGCCTTTTACAGGCTGACAAAAACTTCCTGAAACACATTTACACGTCATTCCTGCACAATAGTGAAGTTGGATTTGCTTCAAAGCACCTGAGGCGGCAACAAAGGATTTCAACTGAGTTGAGTCAGTCTGACCAATACAATCGGTAGAACTGATGATCCTTATATTCTCCATTTATCAGTAGGCCTAGATAGACTGGGAATAGAGAGTGAACTATAAGTGGCAGGACCATCAATGATGTGTTTTGTTATTGGGAAACCCAGACCTGGCAGAGAGAAAGGTTTCTATGGAAACTCAGCATGGCGAACCTGGTGATGTTGTTGATCTGTTGACAGTGAGTAGAGAAGCAACTAATGTGATCCCCGTAGACATGAACGAAGTTGACCATTTTGCTTGAATTAGAATCGGTCATCATGGCGTACCTTCCTCTCTAGCTCTCACTGCCACAGAGAGAGAGATAGAGAGAGTAATTGAGAGACAAATAGACACTTGTAGACACACACCCACACACACCAACACACACACACACATCAGGCATGCTCTCTCTCTCTCTCTCTGACACACACACACACACACACACACACACACACACACACACACAGACTTTTATTAGCATGTCTCCGAGCAGCCTATCATATTGATTGTGGGCCAGGTTCTCAGGGTTGGCCAGCTGCTGAGGCTCTGATGCAAGATTGAAGAACTCACCAGCAGTGTTGTGCACGTTCACACTCTTCAGTAACTAGTTCAAAGTTCAGTTCACACACGTGCAAAGTGAACTGTTCACGTTCATAGTTCACCATTTTTAATTTTGAACTAGTTCAAATTCAGTTCATTTGAATGAAAATCTGTTTCTGACGGAATATAGGCTACAGCCACCTGTTGTTCTCATCTAATTGAGAATGTCCGTAAATTGGGCTTTATTTCGCTGGGCAGATACATTTCTTTTAGGTCTATGGCAGATACCGACGCCTAATTATTAATAATTAATAATAAATGCGTCAGCTGTGCATGCCTGACAGCAGAAGTGTAGTTTTTACACCGTGAGTATGGAGGAGGCTGCCTTGCTGCATTACCTGCAGCGATGGAACTGTTCAGTGACATACTATAGGGCTCTTTGAACACGTTATGCATCCCTCTATCATCACTGACAAGTGCAGAATCTTTCCGCGATTGCATTCATATAGCAGCGGTTCTGTGTACAATGCATCATGCGTAACGTGATCATGGGTAATGTAGTAGGCTAAGGTAGTGCAAAGCTGTAGTTTAGGAGTGGCGCCCGTGGGCAGTGAGTGTGACAACGACATACTGTTTCTAAATTGCCAGCAGATAGTTTCACTCGACTTCTCAGGACAAAATAAATTCTGTAACGTTTAATTGGACATCAACAGTGACGTTCGTCGTTCATTTCCCATAATCTGAGCGAATTCACGTTCAAATTCATTATTTACAAATGTGCTGCGTTCAGTTCAGCGTTCACAGAAAAATGAGCGTGTTCAATGAACACGTTCTTTTGAACTCGTTCATGCACAACACTGCTCACCAGTGCTTTGATTTAGAGAGACAGAAATGTATCTGCTGTGACTTCCAAGCTTTGGATGAGCCCAGGGATCAGGGAAGAGTTTAACCAATTTGTCCAAAAATAAAAAGACTAAAAGTTATACTTGCCGGTTGCCGCCTTGCTGTATTAGTAAACAATATAGAATAGTATTTACAATATATATTAGATATTGAAAATATAGATTTTTCTCTTCTCTTTCGTGGTTTGTATGAACAAATCATTCCAGTTTGGAATAGCTACCGAAGGAAGATCAATTCAATGAAGCCCGAGTTTCGTGGTTTGAAATGCATGCTTAGAAAATTGCCCGTCAACATTAAAAGACATGAGATACTATTATAAACCATTTCAAGGTGTTGCACCATATTTTAGTACAGACTGGTGGCACTGACTTTGACTGTGTTTCTTTTTAAAGTATGCAATAGCTATAGGGGAAAACATAATAATCACAACCGTAAGACTATTTACTTCATAATTTTTTTTCCATTTTGTCACTTTCACTGCTATTTAGTATCACCCTTGTGCCGTGTGACCTGTGTGCTGCTTCATCTCTCTGTAAAGCACGAGTTGCAGACAGTTCAAATGTTTAATGGCTAGCTGCTGACCCAGCAGGACGTCATTCCCTATTATCTTTGTGCCGTGCCAGCATATGAAGTGGCATTAGCGTGTCTGAGATAATTAATTGCAGGGGATCAACCTGGCGTGTGCTAGTCATCCATGCAGATGTTTCCCATGGGACTAATCAGAGCTTTTGGCTTCATTGATGAGAAGAAAGGCCGAGAAACCAACCGAAACAATGAGGTGTGTGTGATATTCCAAAGACTGCTTATGAAGGTCATACATAGGGCCAATCCCATTTCTCATGCTGACCCCTTCTCTAACCCCTACCTCTATACCTATCTTTACACTTTGCCCTTTGAAACAGAGAGGAGTGGGGTAGTTAGGGGTGAAGATATTCCCTTTGGAAATGAAACACTACTATTATAGGCTGTTACCGTACATGTAATCAGAAATCGTCGTTAGCTGTTGTAGATGCGACAAGTCCTTATATCACAAGAAACTTCCAAGATGCTACCGGCAGCTGTGCATTAATATCAGAGGAGTGGAAAGAGAAGTTCAGCAAATTTTACTGCAGCTAAATTTTGCACATGAATCATGATATACTGTTAAGTCACGGGATATCAAACATGGAAATATTGTATGTAAACATGTGTGACTGTTGTGCAGACAGCAATAATGATAGGACATTAACATCTGCAAACTCAGTGATTCTGAGGACCATTATGGCAGAAAAATTTAATGTGACACAAAACAATGATTGTTTTCATTACAAAATCCCTGACACTGTATTTATGAGTCTCACAATGTCATGTGTAGTATGCCCGGTGTAAACTGGGAAATTCCTCATATCCTGTTGTTTGAAGTGTGGTCCTGAAAAATCTTCACTTGAAAGGCTACAGTATGTGACCCTACCTCTCCATCCAAAAGGGAATAGCCCTTGAGATACCCCTACCCCTACCCCTAAGGGTCAACATGCAAAAACGGAAGCGTAGGACAAAGCAGGAAGGCTAAGGGGTAGAAATGGGATTGGGCCATAATATGGTCATCTTACCCCTTAAGTAAGATAGCCTGGCTCTGTGGATCAGGCATTGTTTTAGCCCACTTTAATACAAACTGTGACTAAACCTGCAGATGGTCTACTCAGTGCTGCGCTCACTGATAAGGCCTTACTTTGTCATCTTAGAGCCGAAGCCTCCTGTTCCCCCTGCTTTAGTCCACACGCAGCCCACTGCGGTTGGCTCGTTTGGACAGAACTGGAGGCTGGCCCTGGAGGACTTGTGAAATGGCTGCGTCGTGCATATCCCAGGTGTGCATATTTTACCGCTTCACCAAGCCACACAGGAGGGTAAATCCTATATGCTTAATCCATCACAGTAACAGACGGAATGTCCCACGCGCAATCCCAGACGAAAAAGTCTCGTTGGTCTTGTTTTCTAATGACCACATTTATTAGAAATGATTCGACTCCGACCAATCGCTAATTCCCCTGACTCAGGTGAGTTAATGGCCCTTGCATACAGTGGAAGTCTAGACTGGCTTTATTTATTTATTTCAAGTGCTGTACAGGATCAGTAGATACTTAATGGAGAGACTAGGTTCCATCTGCTCAAGTTCCCTTCTCTTCCTCTTTGGAGATTCAGCAATAATCTCCTTCATGCTTTTTTTTTTTTTAAATAAAACCTTAACCATTCATTCCAAGATAAAGATGGTTTTAGTGAAAAAAAATCGCTTGTGGTTAAAAGGGGGTAATGAGTACATTCATTCTTTGCCAAGGTGCTGACATGGTTTCACTTTGCAACTTAATTCTGTCTCAATTTAAATTCATAACACACTGAGGCATGGTTGTCATAACTCTGGTATGCAGCCAGTCCAGAGAGTCCACTTGGCTCCCTGAGGACAATTTATACATAACATATTCATGATAGGATATGAGCACGTTGACAACATGGCAGAATTTGGATAAATGAAGCCTAACTTCTATTAATTTCCCCAGAATTTCTTAATGTCTCTTCAGAGCTGTAGCAACTTGAGGCGGTCAGTCTGGACGGTGGCTAATCCAGGATTTTTCTAAGACATAAGAGGGCCATAAAGGGACCACATTTTAAGCAGAGGGGCCAAGTATATGTCAAACATCCATGCACACAATCCATGGGCAATTGGAATGAAAAATGATGGCGGACAAAAGAAAACAGAGTCTTTCCTGATGGAGAAGTTATGGGTTGTCTTTGTACAAGGACTCTTGTCTTGTATAATGTCCTCTTCCATTTTGTTCAAATTGGCCTTGATGGTGTTATTTCCACCCATACCTTGTTTGTAATTGAATTTCCTTTTTTACTGCCCCCCCTCCCCATAAGAAACAAACAAACAAACAAACAAAAAAACATTGCCTCCATGAATGGCTGTATGACCCACTGTGTGTCTTACTGGAGCCTGGGGACAACATTATCTCTGAGCGGAATGTTTGGCAAACTCGTATGCATGTGTGAGTCACTCGGAACAGAAAACCTCGTGCCAACATTGGAGCCAGTTTGATAGCTTCAATGTAGGAGGCGAGCAGGTTTTTCTACGGCAAAACTGCTATACAAATTAAGAATCAGATTTATAGTATAATTTATGGTATAAATACAGCATGCCAATTGTGTGGCTGGCATGATGAAAAACAGAGTCCATGATTTTTGCTGAATAAAATAGGAATGAAACAAACAGGTGAACATATGGATTTTTGTGCAGGTTGGCCCTTTGCATATACATGTGCCATGTCATTGTTCTGAACACGAACACACCGTGCTGTCTCACTCTCACACATAGTTGGACTTCTTTATTAATATCATTATAATTAATACTGTGGAAAACTCATTATATCAGGCCCTGCATTTTGTAAAGCCATCTGGTGTTTGTGCATTTGAATATCTATTCAGGGACTATTTCACACTTTTCTCAGTGTCCTCGTGCAGTGAAAATACCCCATTTATTAGCCATCACACATGGCAAAGGACTGCATTCATTTTAAATTTCTGTATATAAATATATCCAATTTACTTTTTATGTGCTTATACCTTTAGCCCCACAGACAGCAGATAGAGTAGGCCTACCAGCAAATTGTCATCGGAAAGCAAAAAATCAATCGAACATATCCTCCCTTAAATAGGAGATTGGCTATAACTGAAGTCGAAACTCTTAAGGCCAGAGATCATAATCTCGTTAACATGAGAGAGGTGAGCAAGCGACGGCTGGCGGGAGAGTGGAGCTGTCTTTATGCTTCCTGGTGCCTCGCTTCATTAAAAGTCTGACAGGGTTTCATGCAGCAGCCATGCTGTAATGAAAAGCTCACAGCAAGCGCTAAGGTGCTAATCAGAATGGCCCGGCTCTCGGCTGGTAACCAGGGCAACTGAATATCAGAACTCAGAACCCACTACGACAATCACCCCGACACGTACAGATGCACACACACATGAGCACACACGCGCACACACACACACACACACACACACACACACTATATATATATGGAATAAATGTGCCTTATGCTGGCCTCACATCATACGATTTTGGAGCGATTTCATAGTCGGCGACTAGATTAATAAAAGTCAGAATGAAATCATGGGAGTTTTACTAGAGTCGCTCCCATCAACTATGTGCCAATCTTAAGGGTTTTAAGTCGGGTAAGTCAGTCCGAAGCAGTGTTCTTTTGTCTTGTTTTGGTGTTACGACAATATCAAACATGTTTCATATCATATGAGTGAGTCTTTCAGTCAAGTTTTTTCATTTTGTTGAAATATAATATATATACTGTATATAAAAACAATAGTGGTCTCTCAATACCAAACAGGAAGGGTCAAAGTAGGTGATAGCAGCCTACTGTATATGATTATTTTGTCTTTCATAAATTATTAGTCGGCTATTCTATGGGACAAAACAACTCAATATCGGTTTGGGACACACATGCAACAAAGCTGCAGAAACACGAATATATGACTTGATATGAGTAGGCTGTTGTTTGAGTTCCTGTTGATATCTAGTGCATGGAATAACGTAAAGGAATCTAGTCTTGTAAATAGTGACCCTGCAAGATCCCTAGTCGTTGCAAAATCAAAGTCTGTGGCTTTAAAACTCATTGACTTTATATATGTCTTTATATGTGAAAGGATCTGAGACTGTAGTCTTTCAAAAACTCTTTTTCAAATCTTTGCAGTCTTCTGGTGTAAGGATGGCCACACTTGTATTGTGGCATGTATGTGCTAAGAGTCTAATGTCCTCTTTATTATGCCTTGGTCTTACAGTATGTCTTCATTCACTATTCACTTAAAGTGGTAAGAGCTCTGAACATTGGTGGCTTTGTGCTTGCTATTAGTTATTATTCATCAAAGCTCAAATGATGTCATTAACCCTTAGCCAGTCATGGCCATCAGAATTCTGCAATTTAATAATAACAGCACAGATACATTCATTTAACTATCACTGTTCTTTTCCCATCAAATGCCAACATGATTCATCAGTCTCTTTAACCGTCATTGACACAGTTCATATACAGTTCTTAAGCTTTCCCGAGCGTGAATCTTTACATTTCATAATATTTACATTGATGTGTACGAGGGTATCAAACGAGTAGTAGGATTTGATTTCATTGGTCTTTTGTCCTATCTCTTGAACTAGTACTCTTTGATAGTCTAAGTTAATTAGGCTAATGAAAGAATATGTGTTAACGGTCAAACCATGAGGAAAAGATATTCTCCACCATGACGCCTTACGCTCCCTGCATTCCCCATGAAAAGCAGCTAATGCTTCTGATCTTGCAGCATCCACTGCATGTGGATTTAAGACATTATAATTTTTAAAAGGGAAATATGATAACAACAACATAGCCAAGTTTGGGAAGTGAGTAATAGGCTGATATTTGCAATGAGGCTGGACAATGTGTATAAGGGTCACTATTGGGCGGAAGGGGCCGGACGGTAATATTTGCTCGTCTCGTATTCAGTTTGCCATAAAGGGAATCAATCAGTGATTCAGTCAGTGGCTCTCCTCAATAGAGGGACACAACACTGAGCTATTCCTCTGATGCCAGTCATCATTTGCGGGGAGGAATTAATGATTGTCATTGGGGAAACCTCTGCGCTCATTGTGGTTAATAATCTTCCAGTGGGAGAGGAGGACGAGACAGGGGGAAGGAGAGGAGAGGAGAGGAGGAGGAGGAGAGGAGGAGGGGGATGGAGGGAGGATTAGAAAGCAATCAACACTCTGATGAAGTGAGAGGTGCGAGTCTTTATCCCTCCACAGTGCTGAACCAATGCCCTTTCCCGTTTCCCGCCCTGGTCTCCGAAATTTCATCTGGTCCACTCTCCACCCAACACCACCACCACCACCTTCCCCCTCACCCCATCTCCATAGTCTGCCCACAGTTCCCAAAAACAACACATACACACACACACACACACACACACACACACACACACATGCAGAGACACACACATACAAAGACACACAATCACTCACTCACACACACACGCATGCACACATTCACACACACACACACACACACACACACACACACACACACACACACACACACACATACACACACACACACACACACACACACACACACACACACACACACACACACACACACACACGCACACGCACAAACACACACACAGGTATTCAAGCTCAGGATGAAGTCTGATTCTGTTTCCCTCCACATGTTCTCAAGGTGAGGTTGTTTATCTGCTACGCTGCAGAGGGTTGCTGTCTCTGTGCTAGAGAGAGAAATAAAGTGGCTGTGTGTGTGTGTGTGTGTGGTGGGGGTACGAGGAAGGTGTCAGGAATGTCTTGCGCTATTTGTGCTGACCTTTAGCGCTGCCTAGTAGGCCGAGCGCATCAGAGCCTGTGGGGCTTGAGTTTGCACCGTCTCCTGCTCCAAAGTCTCCTGGTGAGAGAGGTTTTGCCCTCTATACTACAACCCTTACCCTCTACCCTCACCCTTGGCCTGTTATCAGCAGCACTAGTAATAATAAAGAAACACAGTTGCCAAAGCAACAACAACAACAACAACAACAAAACATTTTTTTCTAGATATAATCCAATAATAACAACACTGGTAGATGGGTGAATGTAGATGGCTGCTCTGATTACTTTTTTTTTTTTTTACTAAATGCACCGATTTCTCAATATATCTTTTTCACTGTCACTCTTATTTTGTGTGAGGCCTTGATCTGTAATACCCTTGATACTCTTGGAGATTAGATAGGTGGCCTGTTCATTTTCTTGTGTCAGTAAAACTATTAGACAGTTTTGGAGTTTACAGTAGGACAAAACACATTTTTTGAAAGTAGGCCAAGCTCACAGATAGTGGCATATAATTCTTCCCCACTCACACTGAACTAGGCTCTCTAATTATTTGTGCTACGCAGTGTTTTTGTATTTATGTCCCATTGCTGTCAACATTTACAAGACCAACCAAATCCCTAATTTG
>NC_085013.1:2907467-2942467 GCF_963854185.1 Sardina pilchardus
CAAGGCACAATCTTGCACTTTCGGTCTTGCACTTGGCTCCAGAACAAACAAATCAATATGATGATATATTATTGAATCTTTTCCTGTTTGCTTGAGTTTTGCCCTCTTTCCTTTCACTCTAAGTAGCCTTCCAAGGTGAATGAGGCAATTTGAGGTTACAAAGAAGATAGTTATTGCTTTTATCTACATCGGGACTTTTGGAAATGTTATATCATAGTATTAGTTAAACATAATATATTCTTTGACCTCCAGTGTATCAAGGCCTACCAGTTTTAGAAAAGATTATGTGGTCTAAAGTTGTAAAGTTTGTGTTGTTTGATTTCCTTGTTTAATCATAGTAATGTGTTGCATAACTCAGGAGATATAACTGTCGCAATAATTGGCTCCTGAAGGGATGAGACTAAACTAATGAAACATTTGTTGTAAATTATGGGGGAAAGCTGAATGTTCATTGTGTACAATATTGAGATAGGGGCATATTACTAATGGGGCTGACTAACATATAGCCCATAGTAACACATCAAAATATCTGGATTTAAGAAATTCATTTTCTGAATTTATTCTTAACATGGGTAGGAAGTGGGAACAAGGGTGTGGGTTTAGTGATATGAGTGCATGTGTCTTTTCCACAGAGGAGGCAATTTTAAAAGGACAATTTTGCAAAGTTTATCTCTCATCAATCTGTCATTTGTTGCTAAATCAGTGACTTTTAATCAATGTTGAACTTTTAGTTCATTTCAAATGGTTAAAACAAAATAAAAAAATATTAGTCTGCTGACAATTTAATACTAATCTAGCGTTTTGGTTGCACTCATTTCAAATTATTAAAAAATATTATATTCTCTTTGTTCAGTCACTGGCGGCATTTCCATGATTCTTGCCATGATATTTTACTGGTAACTGGTCATCTTCATCCTGCTAGTCATCTGCATCCTCAAACGATTTTCCCAGATAAAACGTGTGTTTTTAAGGCTAACAACTCCATTATCCATGATGGGATAATTGTCTGCAGTTATGGAAATGACACACTGGGGTTGATTTGATTGGCATCCTGCTGATGGTGGTTGAAAACTCGAGAGCCCATTTATGTCTGGCCCATTGTGATTTCTCTTTCCCCACGACCCTTAGGCTCCTAGAATTCAGCTGGAAATTAAAAGCGTACATTTTCACACAGTGCACTTCAATAAATGTTGAGAGAAAATGAAGAGGATTTGATACACTCTGCCTTTTAGAAATCCCAGACCAAACTGAGGTAAGGTAGTGACACTACACACAATGTCTTCAGCCATAAAGAGGAGAGGAGGTATCTAGTTATGAGCTTAAAGATGACACAGCATCTCCCTGAGGCTGACCCTACACTAGACCCAGCACTGGAACCACTCATACAGTACAGTACTTACATGTCAGGGCCGTGCTTTCCACTCAGCTGAGCTTCATGATCAATGTGGCACTCTTTTAAATGACCTGCAAAATACATACAAAAGGACCATATTTTCCATTGTTCTGGACTGGGGCAATTGGTTGATAACCCTAACAAGGACAGGCCTGTTTACTTAAATCTCCATGGTGAGGCTTCTCTAAAGTACTTGTCGCGCATACCTCGGCAATGGGAGTGCTGGGAATTGAATGTGTGGCTTTTTAACAGAGTCAGTGTGTGACTTTCCGTTTTTTTTTGTACTTTGTTCTTGTTCTTTTAATTACTTTGTCTTGTCTTAAGTATTCCTAGTTTGTAACCTATTTATTATCACACGGGTGTCATCGTTGACAATCTCTGCCTAATTAGTAATACAAATCATTATGCACTCAAATCCACTGTATGCACACCTGGTTCTCCTGGGTCACGAGGCTACCTATTCACAACCCAACAGATCATTGTCATGAATACGAACATAACAATTGTAGCAAAACCACACTGCAAGGCCTGCTCCTTAGATGCCCTGTATGTGATGAGGTTAGAGTCGTGAAAAGATGAAGATTTCATGGTGTCATGCCATTCCTGGTGTCATGTCAGTGATTAATTGTTAGTGTTCTGAATATATGGGTCTAGACAGCCTTTTACAAGAATCTGTTTTCTTGGCAACTCTCCACAGGCATGTTTTTTATTGCCTCCGCGGATATCTATTTAATCTATTTGTTCTTATGGTCATTTGGGATCCTACAGAATATTTCAGGTTTATGGACAGTGTAAAATGTTACATTTGAACCTTTAAAGGTCAGTTAGATTACAAATAAAAAAGTTAAGGCACATTCAGGAAAAAAAATATCACACTTCCTACACACATGCAGCCATAGTGCTTTCACTTCTTATTAGGTAACAAAGGCTTTTGTGTTTTCATAGCATGCAATTATTTGTTACAGATGATTGATTATAGTTATTGTGTTTGTTTTATGCTAAACCCGTATTTATTGTTAAATTCAGAACAAATAAAACATGAAAATAATGAAAAACAAAACAATAAAATAGGATCAAAAGTTTATAATTTGGACAATGATACAGTATAAAAATAGATGATGGGGTCTTATATTAGCTACAATAGTATAACAATTATATAATAGCAAAATAATATGGTAATTTGTATTCAGTGCACATTAAATTAAAGTCCAATATACATATTAACATTCTTATACAGTGACACAGTATTTGTCATTACCGTTAATGCTAAGATATAAGTATGCTAAGTAAGCAATTATGAGAGCTCATCTACTGCGTGAAGAAACAGGAAATACAGAGCAGAGTTTAAAGGTCCGTGATTGATAACTGAACATGGTTTGTGTGTGTGCGTGTGTGTGTGTGTGTGTGTGTGTGTGTTTGTCCTCTCTCTCTCTCTCTTCCTCTATCTCTATGTGTGTGTTTTGTTTGTTTGTCCTCTCTCTCTCTCTCTCTCTCTCGCTCTCTCTCTTTCTGTGTTTGTGTGTGTGTGTGTGTGTGTGTGTGTGTGTGTCTGGGGGGCAGGATAATTCTCCCTGAAGACAAGACAAATCACCAACAGAGAAGGGATAGAGGTCAATAAGGTAAATAAATACACTAGATAGAAAAGAACGTGTTACATGCACCGAGGAAAAGGAAAAGTATTCAGCACTGCGGCAGATCTGGCAGAAGTATAATATCTCCAGCCTCTTTATAGTAGCATATCTCTGAAGAAGATCTCTTTAATGTCTCACTGCTATCCTATCTGCATTTCCTGCTTTATAATCGCCACATAACATGTCCTTTAATACACTCGGATGCGTATCCCGAGGCATGAAGACAGAGAGTTTACTTTACATTATGGAGGGAGGAACAAACAGACCCACCTTTTGCTCTGAACTTGATGAATGCGATACCCCCCCTCTCTAGACCCATTATAACCGCACATGCTATGCTATCCGCGTGAAGGCCATGCCGGCAATCCCTGCGGCTGGGATGATCCTGAATATTTATGGGGCAAGGATAGTTCCCAAGAGGGCAGCCACACAAGGGTAAGAAGTCTCTTCCTGGAGGTCACTTTGTGAGGAATGACTCCTCTTCTTTCCCATAAGTCACTCCGGCCTCCACCACATTAATATTAATTTGCTGGCCATGCAGCAAGTGCTATATGGCACACAGACATGGTCTGTCCAGTTTGTATAGCCCGTAGTCATGATTAGGTACTATATAGGTGTATTATTAGACTTACTGTATCTATACTCTACTTCCTGAGCTTGTGTCCTTCATTTCTAAACTATAATTAAACTGTTGTGAGAAATCCTCCTTTTAAATGTACATATACTTCCGATCATCCTCATATATTCCAAATATGTTAATGTGTCCTTTTACCCACACACTCACAGGCCCACGTGAAGTACTATCAAAATGGCCGGAATAGAAAAAGAGACATCTCGATTTGTCTTTACACAACAAGGGCCCTTTGAGAGCTTTAAAAACAGATTTATTCTTCATGAATTTAAAAGGAGAGTTTCTTTGCATTTACCTTCTAAACAATGAGAGAGCGGGGGTGGTGGGCTGCAGAATGAGATTGCGTGTTGTTTGTTTAGCCCATTGCACCAGAGCATAAAAAAGCAACCACAATCAAGGACATTCTGTGCCTGTTGTAATCTTGGATCTGCTCCATGCTGTGTAAAATCATTATTATTTTTATTTTTTTCCCTCCTCTCGTAGCGACTCTTAAAGGGAACAATTGCAATTAATATGCTGCTCTTCTCTTGCAGTCATTTCTTCCTCTATACAGTACTTTTTTTTACCATTTTCATTATTTCCAGCCAATACATAATTTTGCTCTTTTAATACAGTGGGCCACACGGAAGACAAAGGGACAGAATTAAAGCTATGAAATGTCACGAACAATTTTGTGCCACAGACATAAATTACACAGACCTTTGTTTTAGCATATTTAATCTAAGGAGACTACTCACGTTTTACTGAATTGCACATTTTATTCTGATTATTCAGCTCTCTCCACTTCCCTCCAGGCAGTAGGCAGCTGGGTTACAAAGCTAACATTTCAATGTTGCAAGGGTCAACTGGTAAAAGGAACAAACAAAGATAAAAAATAACACACATACTGTATTATAAGATGCATGTAAGAGTGTACGTCTTTCTCTCTGGAAATGCTGAGTGTGTGTCAATATCAATATCAACAGACAACAAACATGAAAAGTTGAATTTGAACATTCATTTAGTGTCAAATTAGGTTTGATAGAGTTTGGAGGAATTAGATCGTGGAAAAAAAATGACCACACACATTTTTGGCCTTACCATCAGTGACCAACTAGTTATTGCAGCTATCTGTTTGCTTGTTCAGCAGTCACTGTTCTTCTGTATTATTGATAAGCTCCTTTGAACCTTTAGGGAACCTTTATATTCCCTGAAAGTAATGTGTCCTTTTGTCTTTATTTTCCTTCCTTTCCTTTCACTGTTGTCTGAATTCAGGGATTTGATCTTTTGTTCATTCAGCTAAAGTATGAATCAACCTCCTGTTTGTTCATTTTACAGACAAAGTGCTTGTTGAGAGCCCTGCAACTTTGCTGTTTGTACAATTACTGCTTGTGGAAGAAAATGTCACAGACATGGTCAAAATGCTAGCTTGTGAAACACTATTATTTCAGCAAGGGAACAATTATCTTTAAAGTCTTCCACTGGACTGAGGCTTGCTGTTGGTCCTTACTCCTAGTCATTTTGCATGGGTCTTCAAAAATGTTCACGTATATGTTCATTGTAAAGGCATTTAATGATGATATAGAACACGTGGACAGACCTTATGCTCTAATGATAGCATAGAAGGTACGCAATTTTGATCATTCAACAACATAGTCATATGCTTTTTACAAGCTAATTCATAAAATTGCCCATTTTAGCAGATATATACTGTAGTGACCCCCAGCAGCCATGCTAGAACATGGCTCAAAGTAGCTCCACACTTTATTGGTAGACTTCTTAGGGCCCTGACATTTAAAACGAGACATCGAGAACTTTGAAAAAGCACTGGTGGTTCACTTACATGATGGTTTATTCAGGCAGTCACTCCCGAAAGTTCACCGTTTGCCGCCATCTTGAATTTAGTCACGTGACGAGCCGGAGCGGAACTATAGCTGTGTTTTGGCTGTGCTTGCAGCTGCTTCCTCCGCACGCTGTCTCTCAATCTCTCTCCTTTCCCGGCACTCACGCAGCTCTTCCTCCGTATATTCAGGCTCAAATAAATCAGGACGCCCATCAAACTCAAATGTTTCCTCCTCGTCTTCAAAGTCTTCATAAAACTCCGTAGTGTCATCATCCGACATCCTTGCAATAACTACCGCGAGTATTCACGTGACTGATTACTGTAGCTATAGTTCGCTCCGGCTCGTCATGTGACAAAATAAGATGGCGGCGAGCGGTAAACTTTAGGAAGAGACTGCCTGAATACACCGTCATGTAAGTAAACCACCAGTGCTTTTTCAAAGTTCTCGATGTCTCTTTTTAAATGTCAGGGCCCTCAGAAGTCTACCAATAAAGTGTGGAGCTACTTTGAGCCTCATAAATGGTGTAAAGCAGTGATTTATTTGCATGACTAAGCCGATGCCCGAGGCACTCCCATTGAAAACCTGTTGGTAGCATCGGCTAACTAGCGGCAAATTTCTGAGTGCAGGGGGCAGTGCGAGATCAGCTCTGAGACAAACGCTCACACTCGGTATCATTACCGGAATTCTCCTTTAAGGTAGGCTACATATCCATTTGTGCATCCCTAATATACACAATCTCATATATTTCACAATTCATGTTTATATACTCTTCACATAGTCACTATTGAATGACTTGGCTCTAAATTGCCATCTTAATAACAGTTCATGCTGAATGAATGAATGAAAAGCTAATATAAATACTGGTCAAAATAATCTACGGTTGGATAGATAAACATTTTGCATAGTGTAGTGGTGGATTCTAGTGTTTCTGTATTTAGGGCCTTGAATACATTGAACCTGAATGGAGATACTACTGTGGTGGATGTAGCAATTGTCCTTGTACCCTGCTCTCAAAAAGCCAGACTGGAGATCTGATTGTCAGATTGGTCTCAATAGGCTCATAGCCCGAATCTTGGCAGACAAAAGGTACATAATGAATTTGATGGCTGCCCACCAAAGCTATTTTAATTGACCAAAACTGGGCATAATTATGACACTGACAGTCCTTGGCAAGGTCATACTCTGAGTTTTTTTTCTTTTTGAGTTGAGCAGGAATGAACTTGTTCTGTGGGACTCTTTCTCTCTCCCCTTCTGACAAAGTAGAGCTAAGCAAGGGGCTCATATTGATTAATAATCAGTCCAGTAATTTCCTGTTCCACATTATGTCACTCCATGGGGGTGTATCAAGGTGAATGGGTGTCCATTAAAAGAGGGAAAAATGCTTTACAAAACAACACTGAAAAATCAATAGAAGACAACTGCTTCTGGCATTCTAAAGATCCTATTTAACATAGAAGACTAAGGAAGAAAATACAAAATTAATCTTTAAGGAAACCTCTGTTTCTGCTTCCTCAGAGATGACATTTTTCAAAGGTAATGAGGAATAACTTTACGTGTGAGAACTTTCATTTTGTGGAAAATTTAGAGAAGATGATTTTGTTATGTTGTAAAGATTAACCTTCGACATTAGTTCCACACAAGTTTTAAGGATGCAAGATTATAATAACTTATTTCCATGTTAGCTTCATTACTGAAAGTATTAGTCAGCAGTTTAACTGAATGGTATGTCCATGGAAGCATAGCATTTAATTCACAATGATGTGTATGAGCAGCCTTTGCTTCTCCATGATATTTAAATATGCCATTACCATTTAGCCTACCATTAACATTGCCAGTGTAAATGGATCCACTACTTTTTACCGCAACATTTTTTCTTTTCTTTTCAGAAAGCATGGCAACAAATAAGAGGAAGATGCCATTAATAGATTTACCCATTCAGAGGCGACAGAATAAAAAATATCTAAAGATATCTAAAAATAAACAAAAAGCTCAAAAATGAGTGAATTTTCTCTTTTGAGATTTTACTTCAGATGGGCACAATAATGATTGTAGGCCTACACTGCTAATATGCTAATGATACCATTAGCATGACTATTTCTAGTTCATTAGGCTCACTAGTTCATTAATCAAGCATTCTGTGGAACTGAATGGTCTGGTGGGAACAGCTAGAGATCTTATGCCATTTCGAGGGAAGGTAAACAAAAAACAAATTCATAATTAGCTCTTATCTCCATAAACCATTACATTAATGCTTGACTAATTAGCCCAAGGCAGACCTGTTGACCAATCTGTGATCAATAATGGAACACCATATTCTCATTGCAATTACTGTGCATTAAAGATTTAGCAGATTCAGAAACGGACATGCCTGCTGCCTTAATGCGAGTATTGTTAACTCCCAGAGTCCATGTTCTGGGAACTTTATGATGCCTGACAGGTATAACTATGTGTAATGGAGATCTTTACTTCGATCTTGACCCAATGGGTACACTCAATTCAGTTGATATGAAGAACTGTTGACCTGTATTTCCTTGTCAAATCATCTTCAAATGTTCTTGAGAAAGTGGTCAGAACAATATCAGAACAACTTGCTAAACCCCAAACTGGTTTCAAGTGGTCATACTACTGCTCATTTATCTGTTAGCGAAAAATCGAAAGTCTCTCATTAATTTTACCCCACATTTTAAACAGTGAAGTGAACCATGCTATTATCCTATATACATTGTATGAGTCAGGATTTTCAGAAAATCTTGATTGGTTTGGATCCCATCTCAATGGTTGTTATCATTTAAAGTGTATTGGCAAAAACAGGCATCGAAGTCTCATGACCTCACCACAGGAGTACCTCAAGGATCAGTGTTTGGGTACCTTCTGTTTTATATTTACACCACTTTGTGTTTTTTAATAATTACTTAATAACTTAAGTAAGCATCTGAACAGTAAAGTTGGGTCTTTATTCTCTGTGTCTCTGTTCAGCAGGCCTGAATTAAACATTTTGAATATTTATATTCAAAGTTGATATCCCATTTTAATACACCAATTACTCAACCAGTTTTTGCCATTCTGCACTGTGTGGCATGTCAATAAATTAACACCTTTATAGATTCACAACACACACACACACACACACACACACACACACACACACACGGACGGACGGACAGACAGACAGACACACACCATCCCTCTATTTAATCTTAGGTTGCAGATACTGTACACTGTGGATTTAAAGTAGTTTCCAAAAATGTTCAAGTGTTTTTTGTGCAATCATGATAAGCCCTCATATTAAATCCAATTCAAGGTGTTTGAAAGTGGGCCACATATCTGTATGTTAATCAAATCCTCTTCTGGGATGGTGTCATTTCCATCATAGTGGACCATCAATCAACATGCTACCTCATCATAGGAAACAGAGCCTGAGTCACATAATCAATACTACATTATGTTTACTGATGGAAAGGAATGAATTATTTTATGAATAATATCCTTTGATGGTTTATGCTCATGGAAAGTTCATTGGTGGTCACTTTTCTGCAACGTAAGAAACACAAATATTGGTGACAGCTTACCAAGACCTTGTTTATATATATAAATACACTTCACCAAGCCAAACTGTGATCTGGTCCCTCACCACTTGCACAATTTGACCACATATCTTTTCAGTGTAAACGCTAACGCGTTAGGTCCTGGATAATAGGAGTTCTAATGAATGTGACCATTAGCAATAGCAGAATCTAAACACAAGTGGTCAGTAATGTCTCTGGCTGCGCACCTTGAATATATGTGCAAACCGCTATGTATCTCTGCCGAACACTTCTGAATGGATCACCCAAAATAATCATTCTAAAAACAGATGTAAACAGGCCCATAATGACAGAAGTACATGTACGGTAAGTGACATACAAACTTTCAGCACTGAACCATAATGGCAGTCACCATCAAGACATCATCTCCATCTTGATTTAGATTTTCGTATGATATGAGATACTAAATGGCTTGATTGATATGTCTTCTGTCCTGTCCAGTATCTTGATTATTATTCTCTCGGCTCTATTTTGTGGTGGCTGACATTTGGTCCACAAATTGCTTGGAAGAAGAGTAATACAACAGTGTTATGAGGAATCATAATCACCTCAGAGCAGAAACTTTTGGTGAATCCTTAGATAGTTAGATAGAAATATGACAATATGGCCTCTGGCTTTATGCCTACAGCCGAATAACAGAAGTGGTCATATCTGTTACGATCAATTAAATCAATTGAGTTTAAGACATCAAAGTGAGGTTTTTATAATGTATTTTCACTGTCACACATACTACTTGCTTGTCTACTGTACTATATGTCACATTGAACATTCAACTTTCCTAATTTTCTTACTCAATAATATGTGAAATGTGATGGTATGAAGTAACTATGAGGCTTAGAATAAATTGAATTTTCATACCAGACCATGTTACTAATAGTGAAGAGTTTCAGTGAGGATGTGCTGATATATTGCCACTCATGGAATTCTTCTTGTCCAATCAGAGACGATTAAATACTTTGGCAGGAGCAGTTTGTAGATATTTCATGGGAGTTAACAGTGGGTATAAGGCAAAGACAGTGATTAAGTTTACCAGTTGTCTTGTGCTTATATGGCTGGCCATATATAGAAGAACCTCTCACAATATCTATAAAAGCACAAGCTTGAGCACATACAGGGCTCTTAAAAAATAAAAAAAAATGAGAATAAACCGGATGAAAACGGCGTGAAAATTACAGCTGATAGCCCCCCATAATGCTCCCTACAGCTAAAAACAAATCCACCCACATGATCTCTGTGCTTCCCCATCCGCTGCAGTTGTCTTGTAATTGTGATGTGGTCTTCAGTGTCATTTTCTAAAAGCAAGTTTTTGAGCTTTTCGAGTTTTGAGTTTTTCAGCAATGCCCGAATGCCAGCGGGAGAGTTGGACTACAACAGCGATCTGATTCTTTTGGAGCCAGTTTATGGCAGCATGTGGGGTGGACTTGGGGGAGTAGAGCCAATTTCATGTGATTCAGATAAGACAAGTGTGCCTTTTTTTTGACAGTAATTGAAAGTGGTGCTTTCTGTAGATAAGGTACTTAGCCTTGGCAGGGTGGAAACACAGGCCGCCATTGTAGACCATGACAACTTTATCTCCGTGGCTCTATTACTCAGTAGAACTAATGATGCAATATTCTACAAGGATCAAATGTGACAAAGAATTGTCATATGGTGTTAAATGTTTAAATACCCCTGCTATATTTAATAAGAGGGGAGGGGGTATACATATCAATATAACTATTTAATGTAATACTGAGGCATGTTTTATTAATTACAACATTCAAAAATATGGTCTTTAACATAATGAATGCACTTACTGTATATATTAAACACTGCTGCATACATTGGACAAACTTATTTAACTCTATTTGATACAACAATAATTATAACATAATTAATTAATAATAATTAATATGATAATCAAGGTCTAATGGTAATACAATTGTTGTTTTCTCTGGTATCTTTCTTGAAAAAGTTTTTCTTTACCATCTCCTTACTTTTCTCCGGAGTTCTTTTTTGTTGGAATTTGCCCTTGTATGTAGTGAACAAAGTGGAATTCTTTCCGAATCTGACATTTCCATGGCAACCCATTATCATAGCCTATTCAGTGGCATCATTAGAAAATGTCAGAGAGTGAAAGTCGTTTTGAGATGTGATGACATATTCAAAGAGAATAAACAAACAGTCAGATGTGTCATTCACAGACACAGGCGTTATTTTTCAGGCATCACCAAATCAGCTGCAGAAATATACAAAAATGTCTCTGGATTTGAAAATGAATGCTTCCTTAGATGCTATACCATAATTTCCCGACTATTAGCCGCGGCTCATACACTGATTTTGCTAAATTTCTTCCGCTATGAGGTCAATACAGGGGGGCAGTTAATATGGTGTTACTATGGTTTTGTTTCTTTTAACTTGCATAAAACACTGTCCCGCGGCTTATACACAATGCGGCATATATGCGGGAAATTACTGTACAACATTTCAGATACTTCTCATGGGTGCAGGCATCCTGAATCTTTGCTGTTACGATGTGTTTACTTCGCGGGACACAAAGTAGAACATTTCCACTGGGTTGCATACTTTTACATTTTTACATCAAATTCATCAGGCATTAAACAATTTCATTGACACCAGTTTCAAAGAAATATGCTTACTAACTGACAGTAGATACCATTTCTTATAAGAGGCTTATAACATTGTTAGGCTATGCCAACAACAAAGGGTTAAAGTAGAACTATACCCTTTTGTGTCTGTACAGTTTTCACACACTGTCATAGTGGACTATGCACAGAGGATTTGACTGTAAGCCACTGTTGTCATAGTATTTCAAGTTTTTGCAGAGACTTTGTTGCCCTCGACTTTTGTCAAAGAAGCATGCAAGCCTCAAAAACATACAGTGTGGCCATCTTTAAAGGGAAGCTTGCCATGCCTTACATCAGCCTAACAGTCACCCAAGGACTTCACTGAGGCTAAGCAAAACATGTATGATGACACGGTGAAAAAAAAATGGATTACCATACAGTATCTCACCAAAGTAAAAAATATTCATAAAGTCTTCTGTAGAGTGTAGGCTGTAGAATTAGTATTGCAAGTTTCTCTTTTCCTCAAAGCCTTTGCATGCAGACCCACAAGTCTACAGGGCTGCTGCTGAACTAACATGCCGAGCTGCCACGCTATTTGCCGAGCACTTGGATTGAGCTGTTGCTCAGGAAGCCTCAACTGGTAGCAAACTAACATGCAAGATCTGTCGCCATCAAAAGTCTTCTTAGCTGCTGATCTGTAAGTCAAATTTCTAGCATCTGCTCGGTGCTCCGACTGATCTGTGCTTCCAGAGCTCTCCAGACGGACAGCAAGGCTACTGTCCAACGGAACCGTGTTGTGTGCTGTTAACGCCAGCCACCATCATTGGCCATGGACATTTCAGCTGGTTAAATGTAACCAGGGATGTAGTGGTAAAATTAGAGGTGATAAACTATGAATTTTGTGATCTCGGTGAGGTAGACTTAAAAAAGGCATTCAGAACATGTTTGATGGTGGAGGTTATTGTAAAATGTTTGTAACAATACCAGTGGTCTTAAATGGTTACTAGAGTGTTGATGAGTGTATTTATTGTGAATGTGTAAATACAGTCTGATTTTTGAATGTTAAGTTTCTATAGGCGAATAAACTCTTTTGAGTGGTGGATAAACTCTATTTCAGAAACTTCAGAGATGGACAACCTGTGTTTACTTGAATTTAGCCTCCTCCACATCCCTGAATGTAACCAATAATTTGACTTTTACTTTGCTAGATCGTCCTGAGTTATAGAGAGTGTTGGTGGCCCGAGTTCTTTGTTTGTAGGACTTTTCTAAGAAAAATCTAATTTTGTTGAATTCTTGCATTTCTTGTTGTGTGCCTGGCAACCCCCCACCCCACCCCCATTCCTGACACATGTGGCAACAACATGCCACATTACTCTTAAACGCTTTCATAATTTATTCAGTTTCATCTTCTTCTATCATAGATCTCTTGTGTAAGCAATATCAAAGATTATTTTCTACACACAAGCTTATTTGAAACACATTTCCTTTTGATACGGACATATATCATATGACTTCAAAGGTAATTTACCAGGCAATGCTTTCTCGCCACAGACGTCCCCATCCGCCACCAAAAACACTGGCAGTTTCAAGATCAAAGTTGAGGTGGAAATGTCATTATTCTCTGTCTCACTCCCCTCTTTACAATATGTGGACTGGTGCACTTTTCTTGGGGGTTACTTTAGAATTCCCAATCCAATTATTATGATGCTACTCTCACAACTATCATTTATCAGTGTGATTTACACGCGGGAGCTTTAGATAAAGATATGACTTAAGCTTGAAGAAATAGGCTTATGACCAACAGTCATTTAAGGCCTTGGAGGTGTCCCGATATTCGGAATGAATGTTCTTTGTCTGGGCTTCGTGGGTTATTTCCGTACATCAGGACACCTCAGTGCCTGTTATCTCTTACAAGAAGTGGGCTACATCCATGTTAAGTATGTTTTTGGGGGGGCTGTTTACTTTCATTGTAGGGGGCAGTGATGAAAAGGAAGTGAGTGGGAGAGAGAGATGAGGTGGGATCGGGAGGTGACTTTGGTGGGACCCAAGCACAGGACCTTGGCCTGCAAGCACATGGGCCCGAATGTGGGATGGACCCTGTAGCCAGTGGCTCCACAGCACCCACACCCAGGTTTTCCTCTAATGAAGGCAACAGGGTTGTGAGGAAAATGTTATTATCTTTTAAGAAGAATGACACCCGTTCATTTAGTCGGATAGTGACAGGCGACTGAAGGGCCTCTAGTGTATTGCTGAATTCAACTCTGAAGTGCACAGAATGGTTCGCTGTCATGCTAATTTACACATCAGAAGGACAGTGCGAGTGTTATTCCAGGAAAACAAGAGGCTCTTCATTGAATGGGGTTCAACTGGCAGCTGGAACCATTGATGGTGTGATGTTGTGTGGGCCTCCGTACATATGATGCTAATGAACAAAACTGTGAACAGAAGCACTGACTCCAAGGATTGTTGAGACAGACAGGCAGGCGATGTGATAACTAACGCTGAACTAAATTGGTGCACATGTGTGATAGACTGTGTAGAACACACTAAGGTTCTACCACCATCATCCATATTGTGACATCAATTTCCACCACCCGTTTTTGAATTAGCATTAAATGCTAACAAATGTGTTCAAATGTAGGGGGAAAAGGGTATACATTGTCATGACAGGGACGTGCTAGGGAGCTGCTTGGCTGCCTGAAAGTGTTACACATGCAGTGCTACTCCAGAAAACACCATGTCCAGATTTCTCAGTGGATAACTCCCTCCCCGCCCAGTGAGTGCATGAAGGACTGGAGTCGGATAACATGCTAATTAGAAAGCACTTGAGAAATTAGTATCTTCCACACAGCACCTGGGTGCAATGGGTCAGCGTAGGCAGAATTCTAAATTTCATAAGCAGCTGAGCGGCAGTGGCCATTGCCACGGACAACCCATGCATGAACATAGCATGGGATTCCACACCGCAAGACTCATTCTCCAGTTCCCATGGTTCCCTATTAGCACAGAATGTGTTAAGAGCGCTTTTCACCGACAGAGATATGAGTTTATGACCACCCCACCAACCATCCCTTCCCTCATTAGTTTATCACCTTTCTGACTGAAAGTTAATAAGATTAACGCTACCCAACGCGTGGCAGGGGAGCTTCTCCACTTAAATCAGCCGCTGATCAGATTCTATAGAGTTCGCTCTCTCTCTCTTTCTTTCCAAGCATGTTAATGAAAATCTTTTTTAAAAGGCTACTTCAGCTGGGCCAGTTTTTGTGGAGCTTCTTTTGTTTCATGGTACCAGTCAAATGAATGTCTTTCCACTTTCTACAGACGGATTAAAATGAGACAATTTGACTCTTCATTTAGCTCATAAGTGTTTCATTATGAAATGTCTCTCCTGCCAAACAACCTCCAACTGTTTTTGTGCACACATTGAGCATAGGACATTGCAGTGCATAGACAATGTTTACTCAGGCTAAAAAGTGGAGTGCTCTGCCCTCGTTACATTAGATAAGCTATTTTAGATCCATTTCTGTTTTTCATCACTACTTTTAATTACATTTTGGCAAGTTTTAACTTGTTATTCTCTTCTTTGTTAAGCAGCGCCCTATGACACTAATGTAGCCTTCCCCCGGTCATGCAATTTAACTCCTTTTCTGTGTCCACAAACACTGACAAAATTCCTAATTTACTTAGTTTAATTTACTTACCTTTTGATATGAATCCAATCAGCATCCGGGGTGAGAGGTCAGGTTGGAGTAGGAAGTGGGTGAGTGGAGGAGAACATGAGGAGAGAGAAGGAGAAGACACGATTGTGAGAAGCTACGCAGTTAAGCTGCTAGTAGGAAACATGAGTAAAGTACGACGTTTAAAGTGAACTTTAGTATATGCAAGTAGACAAACAACCCGTGCGTCTTCTATGTGTATGTTAATGTGCTTTTACGTTGTTATTACCGGAGTTAGTGTCGTGTTAAATGTGGAAGGATTTGTGAATTCCAAACCGGAATTCACGCGAGTGGATAGAGAGCTAGTCAGCCCGGGTAGCTCCACGGAACCAAGAAAGACTGCTAACGAGAGACTTGCTCGGCCCTCGTGTTTGTGGCTTTCGAGGACGCCCTCGCCTACCACATAAACTACAGCCTCCGTCAGGAAAGACGACGCACCAGCCATATCACCAGCCCCACGCTGCGTGATGAAGAAGGGGAGTGGACATCTTGCCCTACGTGAGTTGTGTTTTTTTGTTGCGCCACGCGCGAAACAGCCATTTTCGTTTCTGGCTTCCACGAACCCAAGCCTCGATACAGGCCTGCACCTCGAACTTCCAAGATACTGGTTGGGTACCCATTCATTGCTATTTAGTAAGCTTTTGCCGGCTATAGGTTTTTTTTGGGTTATATTTGCATTGTAGCCTACTGTGTTTGTGCATTGGTTACTGTGCTACAAACGTGCTACATTTGATTGAACAGTATTGGAATGTGTGAATGCAATTTTTTCTAAGTAAATAGTTAAACGATTTTGTGTTTGCCTTTTGAATAATTCATGTTGGTAATGACCAGTATACTGTAACTGTTCAATGACTTTAAAAAGTGTTTATTGCAGATCTTATTGAGATGGGTAATACTTTAAGAGTTTGAGTAGATTCACACAGGATTGACTTTTGGTTAATTTTATTTGAATAGAAGCTTTCATTTAAATACTAGTACTGTATATGCTTGAATAGTGTAATTAAGTGCAAATCTTTATTATTGGCTTTGAAATAGTGGCAATTACCTAGTTACAATACCGCATTGATTAAACCTTATATTAAAAGTTTGTAAGTAAGAATTCGGGGAGCGCACTCCAATTAATAGCCTGACAGCTAGGGGGCGCTACATGCACCAAAGTGAATGAGTCTCCACACTTCTCTGCTTACTTAATGGTTTCATTCTTAGTAGCACTTTTATTTTCAACATCCATGATATGTCTTCACAGCAACTTACTAAACAACTAATAATTGAAAACCAAGAAATTCACATAAATGATTCAACTAATAGTATTAACACTTGAATGTCAAAGGGCTTAATCAAACTAGTGAAACGTCAATTTAAGCAGCCATTATCTTTCTTACACTCTGTCAATTCCACATACTTTGTATTTTCCTTTGAGAAAGAGTCAGCCCTATAGCATTCTTTAAAAAAAATGTGTCTCTGTTCTGTTCTCTGGCTTTCTTCTGATTTAAGAAGAGAAAAATTTGCTGTCGGAGGCAGTGGATTATGGTGCAAGGCTGCAAGCTCCAACTCTGGCCAGTGGGAGACCTCCCTGAAGCCTTGGGTTAATATTCCACTGATCCTTTGGGGTCCTGTGAGTTCTCAGGGTCAGGATTAGACAAGACAGATGCCATATTTACCTTTGGACCGCCGAGGAAACCGTTTCCTATTTATCTCCTGGACTGACAGACAGGTGAGGAGTGAGGAGGAGGTTTTTTTTTTTTTTTGCACAGCCGTTATTGTGTCAAGGTGATTGTCAGATGACATAACGTTGTGTGTGACAGACACCACCATCATGAGTTTTAGAAGCAAAAAGAAACCTTGAAAGTACTCAAACGACCCCATTGTATTCATTCAAAGCCGCATAACATTCTGTTAATGTCAATGACACTCGGAATTACACTTGGAATGTCACAATAACCTTGGTACTTGCACCACTGTCCTCTACCCATGCAGTCCATTACAACCACACAAATATACACATACTTCACTATTCTACTTAACAGTTAAGTTTCCAATTTGTGCTTACGTCAAGTCAGATCTTTATTGAATCCTTGAAAAAGTCAATGCTGTCTTTGATAGATAACAGAAGCTGTTAACAGTGGCATCTGGTAAATAGGGGCTCACAAACATCCCTATTGGGACAATAACTGCCTTACATTTAGCCTCCTACTGGATTTTCATCTGATCTCAAATTCAATCCATGATCTGCAGATGAGGCTGAAATTATGAGTTCATGTTGAATAGCACAGATAAAGCTTCAATAGACTGAAAACTGCCATATTTCACTTTGCCGTTATGGTTTCGGCTTACTTGTCAGCCTCCTTCTCCGAGCGTTCAGTGCAGAAAATGTGATTGGCCCTGCGGGACACAAAAAAAAGAGAGGTTTCTTTGAATCCTTATCTATTGTCCCCAGCACTGCTTAAAAATGCTCAAGGTCCTTCGCCCTCCATCTTATCAACGGTATGTTCACAGGATTTTGAGAGCTAGTGGCACACTCATACACCTTGTTGAATACAAATCTAAGACGCATTTCGTCCTTTGAAGAACAGCGCCTTGCCCGGAAATGTTTCAGACGTCAGTGTGAAGGAAAGAGGGGGGAAAAATGTGTATTAGACCCGCTGCAGGTTTTTATTTGCCGAGCAGAGAGGGATTATGGGAAGGGGAGAGGTGACAGATGACCCCTGTAGTGTATTCTGCTCCTACACAGCCATCAGGTTTGGAACGAATCTCGCCAAGGAATGGTTCATAGACAGCCGCAGATCCACACCATGTCCAACAGATCCATGCCACAGTATATTTCCCAAGAGCAATCTCACACCAAGATGACAGAGTCTCTGTATGTCAAGCTATATGATGGAATCCCCTCAATGAGGCTTCTGAAGAACTCATGCCCATGCCCAACCAAGGGATTCTGTTTGTGTTTGATACTCTTCACAACCGCAATAGACCAGCTACCACAAATGTTAAAAATGTCCATGAATCATCGCACTTCTGAGTGATCGAGATGAGCAAAAACATGTATTCGACCTAAATATTCTGCAGTGAGATTAAACTGAACTTGGTGCGTTAAACTCCTGAATCTGAATCCGAAACTGAATCCTTTTCTGAATACAAAAATGAAGGTTTTACATGGAGTTGCTCACTCTGTTCAAAGAAAATATGGTAACACTTTAAATTAACACACCCATATTCATCATTAATTAGCCAGTAACTAACATGACTGTTAGTAAGATATTATCCCTTAATTAGCAGTTATCACTCGTTAATTAATCATTTACAAGGCATGACCATATTCCACCCTTAACAGACCAGTAATTGAGATTTAAGCAGATATTACTTCATAACTACTGATTATTACTGGTTAATTAAGAGGCAATAGGACACAAATTATCATCATAACAGGCAATGCATAGTTGTGGTCTTATTATGTAGCAGTTGCAAAAGAACAGCCATTCTCCATTAACAACACCCAAATAGCATGGTCTGTTCTTGTGGAATGCAATGCAGACCTACAACTGTTAATACTGCCTAATTACATATGAATTTATCCAGTATAAGTGAGAATATGCTCCCTGTTCTAAAGTGGAGTGCTTTTCATACTTAATTAATGAGTAGTTTACTATAGCATGGTCTGTTCTTGTGGAATGCAATGCAGACCTACAACTGTTAATACTGCCTAATTACATATGAATTAATCCAGTATAAGTGAGAATATGCTCCCTGTTCTAAAGTGGAGTGCTTTTCATACTTAATTAATGAGTAGTTTACTAAGTAGTATTAAACAATAAAACACCAATAATAATAGTCCAAAGCAGTTCTTTATTTTTTTTTTTTTAGCACACTATGTTGACATTTTCCAAGAACTTTTACTTATACAAAAAATAAATTGGCAGCTGACACGTCAGAGGATTGGCAGCTGACACATCAGAGGATAATAAAACAATGTTAAAGGTAAACCTATTTCTCTTAGCTTTAAGGTGTATTGAATCTGTGAACACGCGCGCGCACACACACACGCGCACGCACACACACACGCGCACGCACACACACACACACACACACACACACACACACACACACACACACACACACACACACACACACACACACACACACACACACACACACACACACACACACACACACACACACACACACACACACACAAATACTGTCTTTACAGCCAAGAACCATTTGGTACAACCTAAAGTTGTGAACAGGAAGTAAAGCAAAAAATAAAGGGGTAGCTGACACAGCTGATAACAATCATAAAGGTGTATTTCTTTCCTAATATGGCTTTAGGCATTTTTAATCTGTAAACACAAACACACACAACCTAGCCAAGAACCATTAGGTCAAAGGAGTACTTGCTCAGTACTTCACAAGTATGGGCAACAATTTTCCTTTCGACTTCATGTCCCCCATCATCTTTTTATTTTCTGGACTTACATTGTTTGCACATTTTTTAGCAAAACTCAACAGAGTTTCCTGAGTTGGGTCATACACCAGGGAGCTGTACTTTGCTGGATCCACAATTTTGAGCACAACATCACTGTCTGAATCACTAATATTTGGAGATGAGGCTGGCAGCTCATCCATGTCATCCTCATCTTCCTCTTTCTTCACAAAGTATTTTGCTACAATTGTATTAAGAACAAAAGAACAAACAAGATTAGATTAGACACATTTCAATGCATATCATATTTTAAAGGGCTTCTGTGCATGCCCCCACATTAGACATTTGACATGTGGTATATGCTCAGATGTACAGTTTTAGCCAATTCATCGGTAGCAGTAGAGGGCTGTATTAATTTGTACATGCTATTTTCTAAAACCCAAATTATAGACCATGAACTTAAAGGAATAGTTCGGAATTTTGGACATAGGACCTCATTTCCAACTTTGTCGGGGTGATATAGGTCGGTGAAGACCATTTTCAGTGAATTTCTGCCCTTCCTTGAGTCGCAGTGTTCCTCTCGTGCTAACCTGGTGCCGAGATAACGCAAGTCAACGGTAACATCCAGCCTGCCTCTGAAAACACTCCACAGAACACCCGCAACAAATAAATTATAACGTCAGACTATCGATGCACATGCCTGTGTTGATAGAACAATGTTAGAAATAAAACTAACCTTGCATCGCATTGCAATAGCCTACTTTGTTCCCTGTATGGCAGTGGCGGATTGATATTGAGAAACTAGTCCCTCAAAATGTAATATATCATTGAGTTGCAAGGTTAGTTTTATTTCTAAAATTATTATATCAACACGGACATGTATATCGATAGTCTGACGTTTTAATTGACTTGTCTCGGGTGTGCTGTGGAGTGAGTAAGACGGTTTTGGCAAAGGGGAACGCTGCAACTGAAGGAAGGGGTTAAACGCGATAAAAACGGTCTCCACCGACCTATATCACCTCGGTAAAGTTGGAAATGAGGTCCTATGTCCAAAATTCCGAACTATTCCTTTAAACAAGTAGCCTACTGCAGCCCAAAATTCTGTCAATGCCAACATACAAATTCATATTCAGTATGACAAGCCCTTTCAGGACTATACCTGTAGGGGGGTGGTGGAATGGGTAGGGGGCGCACTGCAGACCCCCCTGGCCCAAAGCCTACATTTGGTGACCAACTGCAACACTTTTACTCACTTGATTTCTTCTTATCCCCCTGGATTTGTGAACGGAGAAAATGTCTCTCTTCCTCAAGATCCTTTATCAATTTTTCTTGCCACTGGATCTTGGCCTCCAAGAAGTCCACGACAGAGACAGAACCTTTGATAAAGAATAACAATGGCAAATTAAAGGAATGGTTCGGTATTTTACACTTTAAGCCCGTTTTCTGTATTGCTTAGCATGAAAAAGAGTGTTTGACACCGAAATCTCGACGATTGTGCCTGTTTGTGGAATTTGTCAGCTTTAGAATGGAGCTCTGTGTGGCTTTAACATTGCTCGTTTTGTGCATGCTCTATTCTGTCCTTAAAACACCCCTAAACGTTCGTTTTTAAAAATGTGCAGCTCACCGAGTGGTTACTGGTCTTCAACGATCTTCTATAGCAAGTTTCGCAGTGAAATTAAAATTCTGTTGTGTTATATTAGGCACACACGGTTGTGAGAAATACTTCCGGGATTTCGAAAATCTCTGATAAACAATGACAGAAGCTGTATTTTGCTGCTAAACTTGCTATAGAAGATCGTTGAAGACCAGTAACCACTTGGTGAGTTGCACATTTTTAAAAACAAACGTTTAGGGGTGTTTTAAGGACAGAATAGAGCATGCACAAAGCGAGCAATGTTAAAGCCACACAGAGCTCCATTCTAAAGCTGACAAATTCCACAAACAGGCTCAATCGTCGAGATTTCGGTGTCAAACACTCGTTTTCATGCTAGGCAATACAGAAAACGGGCTTAAAGTGTAAAATACCGAACTATTCCTTTAAGACGATAGATATAAAATAACCAAAAACTTTAGCATGCTGTAGTACATGCTGTTTGTGGGGTACATATGATGATACAGCTAACGAACCATGTCTGAGCTAAATTACAGTCTGTTATAGTGGATGATCAACAAATGACCGCTAGATGGGTAAATAGAAATTAGATGTGGGGAAACTATGACTGATGGTGGTTACAATACAATATATTGTCTAAATACCAAAAGACATTCAAAATATGTTTAAACTACAGTGCTTTTAAATGTTTACTTGAGTACACTATTACAAATTTAGGTCATGTACAGTAGTATGGTCTTGGAATGACAGCTGCCTTCCATGCAAAATCTCTACTATTGTACTCTATTGAGAGGTGAGCAACATCTATTTCTGAAATGACAAGGATGGTTAAACGTCATCTACTTCAAGTAGATAATGCGAGTTGCATTTACCCTCCACTACAGCTCTGCCTCTAGAGTGAAAAAGACCTTACCTGTTCCCAGACTACTGTGGGTGCTGGTGGTTGCCACACTTCCATTATCTTCAGGTCCTAAGCACAACCATGAGTAAATAATATTTCAAATAATTTTCATTGGAAAGGTGTACATGTAAGCTGAACTTCAAGACAGGCTGAAACTGCGAAATAGCCCATTACCTGTATCTGGTAGGCCTCCTGGGTCATTTCCGGCCACTTCTGAATTGTCAGTCACCTTTCTGTCCATTTTCTTCTTCGCCTTAGGCTTCAAAGAAAGAATAGTAGACAGAAAGACACTTTATTGACAAAGATCTTTTTTTCCCCAATTTCTCTTTTGTAAAATACTCTGCATGTCCAAATGATCAGGTAAACTACATTAATTTGGATATACAGAAAGTATCTGTTGTGTGTTAAATTCATTTTTAACCAAGTTTAATGTAATTCGCCCCTAAAGCTAGTGCCATTTGAATCTGACTAGCTAAGGCTAGGCAGAGTTTAGCTGCCACCAAGAGATTTCTTCGCCATCAAGCTATCCTTATGAAACTTCATTCTAGTGAAATGCAATCATTCAATGTGATTTGGCTAAGGTCCTGGCTGTATAGATGCGACAAACTCCTAGGACAACTCTTAAATGATAATGCCAGAGAATGTCTAATAAGTAGACGGGCTCTGATAATGCTAACTCTAAGGTCTATGGTCATTTACCTTGCAAGCTAGTAACAGCTCTTTCCCATAAGCTACGTTAGCCCTAGCCAACTGAATACTTCGACATAACTGAGTGGTTTTCAAAAGTTGTTGTGTCTGGTTCGTTTTTATGGAATAGCTTACTAATCAGTTCCCTTAACTGATGCGCTATGTAGAATCAGAACAGTTTGGAAAAAGGCATTACAACGTACCATTTCAATGCAGGATAGTAGATGAACTTGTCTCCGACTTCGATACTCGTCTGTTTGGCGTTGAGTAGCAGAAAATCGTGCTCGTCACACTAACAGGTCTGTGAACGCAGGTCCTTGTCGATGATTGAACGATAATGCCAGGTGGGATGGCCTTCTCAATTTCCTTAACGCTGACTGGTTGAGGAGCCATCAATCATATGCCCACGGATGACACATTTCGCGCTTATTATTTCCCTCCATCCGTAGCCAGACAAATGTCACATTACGAATTTTTAAGTCGTATATATTTCAGGCAGAGCCCAAACGAAAAGCACAGGTTTAATAAATGGTTAATGAAAGTAGGTCTTCTTAGAAAATCAATGAAGTGTCCTTCCTGCAATCATCTGATGAAGCTGAAGAACCCATATGGAAAAAAGGATTCGATATGGTAAGCACCCGAGTAGAACCCTTATCGGACTTCATCTGTTGATACAAAATTAGCCCACATTGAACATTTAAATATTTCCTGTGGGATGATTTATCGATCATTCACCAATCATTCAATCTGTCAATATATTTTACATACATAAATCATATATGGGAGTATTATTAACTTGTATGTAATTTAATCATCAGGATATGTCGAGATTCATGTCACAGAGGAACAACAGTGCTATCCAAATCTATCCGAGGTGGCTCAATGTTTGAGAACTCTCATCTTGATCTGCAAACATGGATGCACTTCATCTACAGGTGAGTACTTTTAGACTATAATTTTTTTATTGTGTTAGATTAGTAGTTTGAAAGATGATGCGATCAGATCTGTTGTTGCTAATAGCCTATGCGGATCTAATGACCATGTTAATCTGTCTTGCTTCGAGATCAATCCTTTATTTTATCAAATTGTTTACCGTTATTTTATGTTATGTTCATTTTGAATTGTATTATGTGTGCAACGTTATTAACAAAGTTAGTGGTAAAGAAAATTAGCATCAATGTTAGTAACCAAGTAGCAGTACATTCATTCCTTATCCTCTGCTGCCATCTTGTGGGCGTTATTTAATTAGACAGTTCTCCTTTTTAGCAGCAAGGGCTACTTAGTAGTCCTGACACCATATTTTATTTCCTTTACAGAAACCACACACTCATACATACATACATACATGGAGGAACATTTGACCACAACATCCGTCACATTGAAAATGTTGGGATGTTTTTTAGCCTCACTTCCATGCATTACTCTACAATGACATTACCCAAATAGTAGATGGTTGTAGATGGTTAATGAGGTCACCCATTCACAATACTGTCAAATACAATATGTATTTTAATTATTTTGGTCCTACACTTCCACTTCATTTGTTTCATGTAGTGGGTCTGGGTTTGCTCCATTGAGAAACAACTTGGGAGAATTTTTGCATTTTGAGTGACCAATTAGCAAACAGAAGAGACCACTTAGTGCCCTGACTGTTGCCATATCTGCAACTCTCTATATATAATACAACAACTTCTAATGCAAATTGTTTTCAGTGATCGTATGGAGGTTAATGTCAATATATTACACACTGCTTTAAATATTAATCTAATTTTGCTGATCTACTACAGATTTTCCCAAGGGCTTTGTCTGAGACAAGTGGACATGCTGCAGGAAGGGATAACTAGGAGTTCTGCATCTCTGACTAAACTTGCAGACAAACTGCGAGGGGTTTGAAGTCTGCCATGAAGAGAATGAGACAACGAGACCAACGGACTGTTGGACGAAGAGGAGAAATTGTTCTTATTGATGAAAGCAAGTTTGGGCATAAACGAAAGGTATTGCTATCATTTAGCTTGTAAGTTTAACCTGTATATATGTGTAAATGTAAAATCAATGCACTTGTCTGCATTGTGTGCTCAACAAATGAGTCAGTGTCAATTCATTAGTCTGGCATGAATGACTGGTTAGGATTTAGGATCAACAGCTTAAAATATAAGCATCTGGAATTTGTTATTTTCTCTCCTTTATGGTGACAGTAATGTATTTTCTGAATATGTGAATTGCAGTACAACAGAGGGCGAACAAGCAACAGAGCTTCCTGGGTGTTTGGGATGCTTGCCATTAAGGATAATAGGAGGAAGCCAATTTTGAAGATTGTACGTCGCCGGTCAGCTGATCATCTCATGCCCCATATCAAGAGACATGTTCGCCGTGGAAGCTTGATCATTTCAGATGGCTGGAGGTCATACCGCCATCTTCGAGATGAGGGTTACGATCACCTCACCGTCAACCACAAGGAATGTTTTGTTGACCCCATTACTGGTGCACACACGCAAAATGTTGAGAGACTTTGGGGTGTGTGCAAGTCATCAATATGGAGACTGAGAGGAAACCGCACAGAAAATCTATTGCGAGATCACTTGGATGTGATTGAACGGACATACTGGCGTGGAAATCGTCATAGAAATGGACCACTCGGAATGCTCTTACATGACCTTAAGAAGCAATATCCTGTGTGAAATTAAGTACTCCATGCAATATGTGTTTGTACATAGATATAGATAGAGCAATGGACAAGGAAATTAACATATAACATTTACTTCCCTGTACATAACTCTAGGTCTAGGTAGGTTGTACCAAATGGTTCTTGGCTGTAAAGAAAGTGTGTGTGAGTGTGTGTGTGTGTGTGTGAAATGTAGTACAGCTCCGTGGTTTATGACCCAACTCGGAAAACACTTTTGAGTTTTGCTTAAAAATGTTCTTGGCTAGGTTGTGTGTGTTTGTGTTGTTTACAGATTTAAAATGCCTCAAGCCATATTAGAAAAGAAACGTACCTTTAACATTGTTATTAAATCACTGTACATCACTGTAAAGACAGTATTTGTATGTGTGTGTGTGTGTGTGTGTGTGTGTGTGTGTGCACGTGTGTGTGTGTGTGTGTGTGTGTGTGAAAGAGAGAGAGAGAGAGTGAAATGTATGTGCATGAGTGTGTGTGTTGTTCACAGATTCAATACACCTTAAGCTATATTAAGAAATACATGTAGGTTTACCTTTAACATTCTTTTGTTATCCTCTGACGTGTCAGGTGCCTCTTTATTTTTTGTATAAGTAAAAGTTCTTGGAAAATGTCAACAGTGTGTTAAAAAAAATAGAATAAAGAACTGCTTTGGACTATTGGTGTTTTATTGTTTAATACTACTTAGTAAACTACTCATTAATTAAGTATGAAAAGCACTCCACTTTAGAACAGGGAGCATATTCTCACTTATACTGGATTAATTCATATGTAATTAGGCAGTATTAACAGTTGTAGGTCTGCATTGCATTCCACAAGAACAGACCATGCTATAGTAAACTACTCATTAATTAAGTATGAAAAGCACTCCACTTTAGAACAGGGAGCATATTCTCACTTATACTGGATAAATTCATATGTATTTAGGCAGTATTAACAGTTGTAGGTCTGCATTGCATTCCACAAGAACAGACCATGCTATTTGGGTGTTGTTAATGGAGAATGGCTGTTCTTTTGCAACTGCTACATAATAAGACCACAACTATGCATTGCCTGTTATGATGATAATTTGTGTCCTATTGCCTCTTAATTAACCAGTAATAATCAGTAGTTATGAAGTAATATCTGCTTAAATCTCAATTACTGGTCTGTTAAGGGTGGAATATGGTCATGCCTTGTAAATGATTAATTAACGAGTGATAACTGCTAATTAAGGGATAATATCTTACTAACAGTCATGTTAGTTACTGGCTAATTAATGATGAATATGGGTGTGTTAATTTAAAGTGTTACCGAAAATATTCCAGGACGCCATCAGTACAGCCATTTGCCATGCCAACTGTCTTCCTCTCTCAAGATACAAAGCCCGCCCCATACTAGTGTTGCACGATATACCGATACTAGAAAGGTATCACGATGCCTTAACGCAAAAAACGATACGATTTCCGACGTTTTTAGTATCGATATTTTATTAAAAATAACTTTCCGTGTCTGTGCAAGAAGCTGCTCCAACTATCAGTCATGCTCCTTGAACGCAGAGGCTAGTGGGCGTGGCTAACTTTCCCCTTTCACACGCAGCCACCGTGTGTGCACGCAGCAGGCTGTGAGTGAGTGAGAGGGAGAGAGATGGCTACAGGTTCAGGAGCGCCTGCCGACCGTCCTCGGCTTGCTGATCAAATAGACGGGCGAACTGAAGTCTGGAGCTATTTCGCATGTGTCGACAGTGAAGGCAAGCCCACAGACACAAGAGATGTAAACAAAATCATGCAGGCAACGTCCAACTTCGCACAGCACCTTGCGGACAGACATCCCGACCTTTACAACGAATTCAAAGACCGAGAGGTCAACGAATGTGATTGAAAACACCATGATCAGCCCCAATCGTATCCACAAACTATAGCCTAAGTGAAACGAGTGTGGTGTATCCTGTAGGCTAGTTGGAAAACTATTTTTTCAACACTGAATTTTGACGAGGCATAACGACCGTAAGCATAGAAACCTCCTTGATGGAGGTAATGTTTTCATTGGGGTTTGCTGTTTGTCTGTCTGTTTGCAAGATCACGATGTGCATTCCCAACCGCCCATTGCGATCTTCTGAGGAGCGTCTGTTATGTCGACCAACCATACATGCTAGGTCAAATTGTAGATCCTATTCTTCAGTGGTTCCATGTTGGTGGAATGAGTTGCCCAGTGCTCTCCGTTCCAGCAACAGCTTTGGATCTTTTAAGAGGGGTCTTAAGGCATATTTATTTAATATGCACTTAGTCCTTTGAGTTTGTGATGTGTTATGGTTTGTATAATAGTATTGTTTTGTTATAATTTGTCTATTGATAGAATTTGAAATTTATTTTGCTATTGTCCTTAAATTTAGCCATACCATGCTTTAGTTATTATTATCATATATAATTAACTGAGTGACTTATTTGATTGCTATTCTCATTTCACTGTTTTATTTCTCATTAGGTTAGTGTTTAAAATTATTGTTCTACTGATAATATTACTATTCTCCCTAGTTTGTAATTGTTCACTGTTAATTTAATTTGTATTGTTATTTATTTGTATGTCGCTTTGGACAAAGGCGTCTGCTAAATAACCATAGCCATAGCCATAGCCATAGCAAGATGACTCAATGTTCACGCTGATAATTGTAACTTAGCATAACTTGCAAACGATCTATTTAACATTCAATCAGTTCTGGTAATATTTATCATGGCATGTAGTCTGCCTTTTTTATTATTTCTTAGATATGAGCTAGGGTAGGCTACAAACTCTAGAGCCCATAGCCAGAATGTATAGAGTCCAAACATTAATTTCAGCAGGCTAGACCTCATGTAGGCGTCATCAGATGGCCCACTGAGTAGTAGGCTAACTTGCTTATAATTTTAACACTTGTAATTTGTAACAAACAATAAAAAAAACTATGGACTAAAGAATAATGAACGTGCGGTGACTTTATGATGAGCCCAGAATTGACCTGCACACTAGTGTATTAAATTAAACTCACATTTCTCTACACCTGGTAGAGGTTTGCGTCCTACTGAGCATATTGTCTGGATATAACAATTATAAATTATGGTCTCTGAAAGTCAGACAATCAAACTCATGAAATATTAAAGTAGGCTAACTTGTCCACTCCATTTACAGGAAATGTTAAAGAAAAGTGGCCGGCAAATATGTTAACAAACAAGAGATTATGCTCATACTATACTGGGGAATAATAATAATTATTTTCATTAGTGTAATTTGCTAAAAAAAAAAAAACCCAGACAGGAACAAGCTGGTTAAAGTGAAACCGAATCAGACCATTATTGATCTTTTTTTCAGATGTTTTAGAATTTCACCGTGGTATCGGTTCAGTATCGACTATCGAGGTATATATGGCAGGTATCAAATCGAAGTCATAATTTTGGTATCGTGACAACACTACCCCATACCAAATAAATAGTTATGATTGCTGCCTTGGTTTTTTGAAGATGCAGGAATAGGATCAGATGGAAACATTGTCTGCTAAACAAGTTCAAATGTGCTCACAGGTTCGTCTCGGTTCAACCAGGCAGTAGCAAAATTACATTTCATAGTTTATCATTCAGATTTGTCTGGAATACTAAGCATTTGGTCAAACAGACCCATATTTCTTTCATTAAAAACACTTTCATCAGCAAATGAATGGCCTAGGCATAAACAATGATCATTGGACTTCAAATACAGTGACTGTTAGCACAAATATAATGAAACCCCAAAGAAGTTTTCTTTGAACAGTGAAAATTACATTTGAATATAAACTAAATTGTGCACACCGGCAAAAGTCTCGAGCCATTTACGAGTGAAACATTAAACTGCCTGGAACAAATATACTTTTCTACAGTGCCACAGCTCATCCAGCAGTAACATTACTGCATTATGCATCAAAGCGTACCATAGCACTATCAGTCAGCCATAGGAAAAGACAGCGTTGGATGTCGGCAGCCAGAATCAATTACACCGAGGAGGATGCAAGTTGACTGTGCACAGATAAGGTTATAGGGGCCTCATGATAAGCTCGCCTGAAAGGTCAAGGAAAAGTTTCACATGTTATCGGAGACATCTGGCATTTAGACAACTCTCAACTCTCCAGCTCAGTAAATGAAAGGATTAATGGAGAAAGGAGGTAGCCTCTGCAACTGTTTGTTTGATCATCTTAAAGAAAGAGTCCATGATTTCTGACAGAAGACTGTTCATATTTGAGCTCAACAGCCAATTAAATCACACTCCTCACATGGTCCTGATGGTAACGTGGTCAGATGCAATGTGTTTTTTTTCTTTTCCATGTACATCACAAGGTCTGTGTACAATCATGTATGTGCTGAATGTAAATAATATATGATCTGCCATAAAATATTGTAAAGGAAATTTGTATTATACTTATAACTGTGTAGTAAGTAGCACAACATGGATGCTATTGACCCAGTGCTTTTATGTGCTGTGGCTGCAGTGGCTTTGCCTGACTGCCAGTGAAAAGGGAGCCTGTGTAGACAGGCATATTTTGTTGTACTTGTTCTAAGAAATTATTCCACATTTTCTCTGTGCTCTGTTTAAGTTACCTGTCTGCTGCTAGATGTGTGGAGTGGTGTGTGGTGTGGTGTGGAGCAGTGTGGTGATGTGTGGTGTGGAGTGGTGAGGTGTGGAGTGATGTGGTGTGGTGTAGTGTGGTGTAGTGTGGAGTGGAGTGATGTGTAGTGTGGTGATGTGTGGTGTGGTGTGGTGTGGTGTGGAGTAGTGTGGTGATGTGTGGTGTGGAGTGGTGAGGTGTGGAGTGATGTGGTGTGGTGTGGTGAGGTGAGGTGGAGTGGTGAGGTGTGGTGTGGTGTGGTGTGGAGTGGTGTGGTGTGGAGTGGTGAGGTGCGGTGATGTGTGGTGTGGTGTGGAGTGGTGTGGTGTGGAGTGGTGTGGTGATGTGTGGTGTGGTGTGGAGTGGTGAGGTGCGGTGTGGTGAGGTGCGGTGTGGTGATGTGTGGTGTGGTGTGGAGTGGTGTGGTGTGGTGTGGTGTGGTGTGGAGTGGTGTGGTGTGGAGTGGTGAGGTGTGGTGTGGAGTGGTGCTGAGTGGTATTCGGTGGTGTGGTGTGGTGTGGAGTGGTGCTGAGTGGTATTCGGTGGTGTGGTGTGGTGTGGTGTGCATTGTTCTGTGTCTGCTTGAATGGGGAATATTAGCAATCTGAGGGTTTGTAAAGGGGAAGCAAACCAATCAACCCCAACATTGGGAAATTAATTGGTAATGGCAGAAGTGTTTTAGGATAACTGTGAAATATTGACACAAAACACGAAAGAGTGCAGGAAAATATATTAAACTATGCACACTTTTTTGCATGGACAAAAGGCATTAAGGGATTTCATAATGAATGAATGGATGCATGGCTTCCTTAGCACACAGAATATCTGTGGTAGATGGAATAAGGTTTGTTACACTAAGTGTCACATCACTTTTTTATGAAAAATAGGTTATCCATAAGAATACGTTATATTGTCCGTTGTGAGAAATGCAACCTTTGTATCCACAAAATTGTAAAGCACAGTATTAAATTCAGCACATATAACATGAATCATCCATTTAGTGTGCATGAAGGAATGTGCTCTCTTTTGGTTCCCAATATAATGCTGAATCATTCACAACCGGTGTTTCTCAGAGACAAAAGTCTCCTCAGGGACAGGCCTGCCTCTGTCATGGGTCAGTATTTTGGAGAAATGGTGCCTGTCATTCCTTCCCAGAATGAGAGAGGGACAAAATTCATGGCACCTCCAGGTGACAGCCCTTTTTTTTCTGTGCATTGTCACTGAAATATTCAGCATATCCTTATGGAACTCTCCATATCCTTACAAACTATTGACTTATGTATTATTGTTATTATACTGCTATCCTTATTATTGCTAATGTGTAATTGCTACTTGTAGTGCCATCATGTGCGCATAGCACTAACAGTAGCATAAGCCATGCATACAGTATGTGCCCCCTAAAGTGTATTACACAACCTTGCCCTGTGAGACACATAATAACTGTATTCCACAACCAGGTGCGCCTGCAGGTGTATGGCCGTACGGACTGTGTGGATCATTAGGGTACTCAACAAGGAGAAAAATTTCCCCTGAGTGTGTGCATTCACACCAAATTGGCCTACCACAACTTCCCAACTCTGCACAATATCCTATTAACTGCATGATGATAGTAGGCTATTTACTTTTTTTGTAAAAAGTGTGTGTGTGTGTATGTGTGTGTGTGTGTGTGTGTGTGCGGGGAGGGGGAGTGTGTATAGCATTCATTCCTTCCTTCGCCCCTGTCCACAACCACCATACACGTGATCTGCTCATATACAGTTCTCAAGCATAATTCCTATACCACTGAGGTGTTTTTTGTATGTCCTAATAAGCTATCCATCTATTTACCTGCTCGATATAGAAACCTCTACTCACCACTGAAATCGATAACTCACTCGGTGAGCTTCTCACAAAGCCTTTTATAGGCATGCTAATGGCCTCAATGAACCATTAAGGATAACAATGCGATCAACCATAACGTGAAACAAGTTACACTTTGCAAATGCATATGTTTAACTGCATCGATTTAGTCATATGATATGGATTAGTCCACAGATTGCACTATGCTTTAATTACTTTTAAACATCTCCTCAACCTTTTCCTAGATTCAATTTACTTTTATCTTAAAACCATCTCTACACTCTAAAGAATACATAACTGCATAAAGTACATGTTACCGATATATTATGCATATGCCATTTCAGTATGTTTATTTGTGTTTGCTTACTTATTTCTATATAGAGTAGCCACTGCTTTACAAAATGCTGCCTTGCAGTCACACTATTGATTGCACCTTAGAATAGCATGGCCGACTTGCCTCACTGTTACTATATTGCATTAAGGCTGCCAGAACTGCTGATCCTCAAATGTGCTTTTTGCAAGATGGTTTGTGATTCAATGAGATTTCTGTGCCTCCAGGTGCTCTCCCTGACTTTTAATTTGCCCCACAGCTAAAAATGAGCCTCGTATGCAAAGAATGATGAGCTCGAGCAGACCTCGGTTCAGCAGGAGTACTGCCTGCCTGATACCAAAGGGAACAGTCTCTTTCATTTGAAGGCGCACTCTGCCAAATCGTTTCTAAACATGAGAGGCGTGCGGGGAATGAGAAAAGTCACATGACCTTTTTTTTTTTGGGGGGGGGGGGGGGGGGGGGGTTGTTGTGCAGCACCGTAGGAACTAACCCTGCACTTCCTGTTGTTGTGAATCATGGTGTTTATTAATGCTGTTTCTTCACATTCACCATAATTCTCCAACGATTATTGCACTCACTCAATGACGTATCTATTTCTTATAGATGTGGCTGAAACTACGTCTTGTATGCCCCGTCTAGCCCCAGTGGCATTTAAAGACAGAGGAATTAGTCACGCCACACATAACAGATCGCCTTACTCTTCCTCTCACCTTTTTCTCCCCCCCCCCCTCCTCCCATCGCGTCTCACGACTCGAGGAGAGTGATGGATTTTTCCCCACTCCGAGCAATCTGTGAATATCTCCTGTGCAATCTGCCTCGGAATGTCATTCAGCGGAGAGAGGCCCAGGAAGTGGCTCCTCCTGACTGCAGGTTCTCTTGGTCCTGAACCCATTCAGGCTGACAGTGATGAAGGGGAGAGTTGGGTTGAGGCACATCTGCAGCACAATGTGGCACACTGAGAGCGGAGATATATATCCGGCCTACTGTATGTCTCCATTAGAGCAGGTGAACGCAGGCTGCCATGGGCAGGAGCAGCCCAATCAGTAGGCAGCCTGCTCATTTTTGAAGACATTGTGGGCACGTCAGGCCTTTTGGGGGAGATAAGGGCAGTTTCGTATTTTTGTATTTGCAACGCAAAAACTGAAGACTGGATATGTAGAACCTCTGTGTTTAGAGCCTGTTTTTTTTTTAAAAAAATGAGGTAAGCCACTGTCATATCATGAGTGAAGGTAATTAAGAATATGATGTGGGAATGAAACAAAGTGATGAATCATTTTAAGCTAAGTGAGTTAATTTTAGCTTGTAAACTGACGTGACTGTCAAAGAGAGGTTGACAGAGTGGTTATATGCGAAACTCAGGACAGCCTGTGAACTGTCTTCACAAGCTCTATTCATAGTTCTGTAGCTGTTCATCATCACCATTTAGTGCCATGATCTCAACTGAGGTGATATTCAGGAAAAAAAAAAAGTCTTGCCTTGTGCTGAAGCACTGTGATCGACCTAGAGCAATTCTGTTTCATCGGGTATACGACACAAACAATATTAAACTGTTGTGTGTGTGTGTACTGTATGTTTGTTCTTGAATAGTTAAAAGTGATTAGTCAATGAAATGGTGTAACAGAGCCAATGTGCCCGTGCCAGCATCTTTTAAAAAGGTGCGTCTCCAGACACCATTTTGTGCTCCCCTGGGCTGGCGGCCCATGACCCCTGCTCCTGCAGTCCTGTGTGCCCCGCGCCGCGCCACGCCACGCCGCGCCGCGCCGTTGAGGAAAGGCATGATTAAGCTCTGGCACGGCGCCAACTTAGAGACGCCATTTGCAGACGCAGTTGCTCTGCTTGGCACCCTGCTAAATGAACCTGTTCACTGTCATGTTGTGCTAAATCAAGACCGGAGCGACTCACAGATGCTGTCACCTCGCAGAGCCAGAAAATACAATCTTTAAAAAGCAAGAATAATTAAGCATTTTTTTGGACATGGAGCTGCAGGTATTAAAATGAGTTAATGACACAGAATGTTGTAGCATAGCATTCAATGTTGTGTATTCACTGATTCACTGAATAGTGTGCCTGACACTTGTGCACGCGGCCTACAAAATGACACAGACCTAACATATGGCTTGTATTAACATCCTGGTGGAGCACATTCAGATGTTCTTGTGTTCATAGCTCTGAAGTCCATAGCACATAGAAATTAAGCTGAAAGTGGACTAGATTCCCACAACCATGTGTTCTGATGATGACAGAGAGAGAGAATTAGGCAGCGCGAAGCATTCTAGATAATTGCACTGCTGTACAATGTGCTGGACGCTTACCAAAGCACACATTTGCCTGCTGTTCGAAGCTCGGCCGCTCCTAGGTTCCATTACCATCACAATTGAAGCCATGTATCTGATAAATATCTGTAACTGCGCCAGTGCTACTATGATATTGATTTTTCCCAATCACTTTGCTCTTTCAGCATTAGTACGACTATAAATGAACAGGGCCACGAGACAACTCGTGTTCCATCAATATAGTAATTGCCTGGACGCCGTCATTTCTGCTATGCCTGCTCTTCATATCAATCGCTCACCCTCAGGAGCAGACCAGTGGAGCTGATGCAC
>NC_085013.1:2944967-2957467 GCF_963854185.1 Sardina pilchardus
ATTGAACACGAGCTGTGAGACTGTTCACTGGGCTAATGGGGGGTTTATTTCTCACTGCCAAGAGCCGGCCATGCCGTGTCAGTATAATATTTAATTTGTTCTGATTACAATGAAGGCTATGTTACATATTTTGCATATACATAGATACCATGCATCACATGTCGTGGTTCCACACACTGTAGGCTCAATATTTCCAAAGTCCAAAAGTCCATCTTTTTTCATTACTGGTTTTCACCTCAAAACTCCACAATTCTATTTCCCATGCAAAGTGTTATATTAACAATGCAAAATAACAATTTTGTTTATAACATAAATATTATTTTCAACCAAAGTGTTTGGGCATTGTACAGACCAGGCACACACACTGGAAGTTTGCACAGCCATGTTTTTCACTGTCATCTGGCCCAGTGTGTCTTCTTCAGTGTAAGCAAACCTGACTGATGAAAAAGGGCCCCATGCTACGCTGAGTCCAGCGACTCTCTGAGCTTACCGGGGGGGCTGTCTCTTTCTGCGAGGTGTGTGGAGACAGGGCGTTTCACACATGTCACCTGGAAGAAGATGAGCAGTGGTGTGACAGACGCTCACAGGAGCCAAGATGGCGGCACTTGCACGAGCCTGAACACAGAACGTGTGGAGAACAGAGTGAAACAGAATGGAAGACTGCTATTCTGCGCAGAGGTATGTGCCAGCCTGCAGTGCATATGTGTGTGTGTGTGTGTGTGTGTGTGTGTGTGTGTGTGTGTGTGTGTGTTGTGTGTGTGTGTGTGTGTTTGTGTGTGTGTGTGTATGTATGTACTGTAAGTGTATTGTGTGTGTGTGTATGTGTACGTGTGTGTGTGTGTGTGTGTGTGTGTGTGTGTGTGTGTGTGTGTGTGTGTGTGTGTGTGTGTGTGTGTGTGTTTCAGAGAGAGAGAGAGAGAGAGAGATGAGTGAAAAGAGGAGAGATCTAAAAGGGGCTGAGAGTGAGTGAGACGGGGAGTGTGAGATAAATCATGATGGAAATAAAAATAGAGTGTAAGTAACCAAACATGGATGCACCATGCGATAATGAGGTGATATCAGAGTCAAATCAAATACTCCATCTGGAATAGCTGAATAATATGTATTTCACCCATAGCCACAGCATAATTTAAACGACTAACAGTTGTTGGTTTTACAGATATTTTTAGATATTTTCACAGCATTCCCTAGTTTTCACATTATTGGATGTAAAACATCTTTACATGTGTCCAATGCCTTCTATAGCCTACAAGGCAAATCAAATCGATTTGTCACATACAATTATTCTAGGTATGATATTTATAGTGAGATGCTTAGTTGTTTGACTCCAATGACTCCCATATGCATTAGCGCAAAGACATAACACAAAGAGATACAAGATGAATATGACACAATGATAAATATACGTTTACACAGAGTAAATACTGTATACCGTATACAAAATGTAGACCAATGGAAAGTGAATTATATTGCTCAGACACAGTCCTTATCAGCATCACACCTCATGTTAAAGTCGCGTTAAAGTCATGCTTCTCAAGGCCAACGCCCACCAGAAGCATACGCGGCGCGCCACGGAAAAAAATAGAATTCCATTGTTTTCAATGTAGCAACGCCCACTGGAAACGTCTGCCGCGCAGCAGCCGCACAGAGATAGAAAACTATTCTGAAATCCTGCGCGGCAAGCCCAGACCGCCGAACACCGCTGAACGCTGCTTCCGGTGGGCGCCGGGCTTCAGTCTCCTGCTCCTGCACAATACCAAAAGCAAGGTGCACGAGTGGGGTCAGGCTTACTTATGACCCCTATAACCTGTCCACCCCGCGGTCCAGCGATATGGATTGCAGTCCTGTTTACTGAGTTATTTCCCCAGCTCTGGGGTGTTTCTGAGTAAGGAGGGCTATTACCAGTTTAGCCTGTGGCTCTCCCCCTAAGACAAGTTGATTAAGCGCACAGATGGTGTGCAGAACTCACTCTCTCAGTTTGAGTCCATCTAAGGCCTTGTGGTCTGTTTCGGCTTATTTAAATACAACATGACTTAAGCGTCAGCCTCTGTGTGTGATCTTGCCTACTTGATCTGTCCTGGGATTCTACGCACCTGGCGAAGCATCTTTGCACGTGTAGACAAAATAAAGTGCGGTCGTCACCCCCCAAACTAACTTTTCTCTGTGTTATACACCACAGTTTGCATCATGGAATCTAAATGTGGCCACTCAGTGGATCATCAGAGGCTTCATCTTTCAACCAAAATTCATTAGTCATTAATCACACGTTGTTATAGAGAAAATTCGGTAGCACTTCCTTTTACAGTCCCCTAATTACTAGGTATTTACCAGGTAACAACATGGTAATATTAAGTAATTATGTGGTAACTAATATAGGTAAAAAGAGGGTAACTACAGAGTAAATATAAAACAATTACATAGAAATGTTTTAACTATTACAAAGAAACTATTCTGAATTAATGTTTAATTACTTCTGAGAATGTACAGGTTACTACAGAATAATTATGACACAATTACTACATAAAATGAAAGAAATTATGGCCATGTTCCCTAGTAATATCATTCAATATTTCAGCCATTCCGTTACCTACCATGTAATTATGTGGTAACTATACTGGTAAAAATGAGGGTAACTACAGAGTAAATATAAAACCATTACATAGAAATGTCTTAACTCTTACAAAGAAACTATTCTGAATTAAGGATCAATTACTTCTGTAAAATAAAGGTAACTACAGGATAATTATTACACAATTACCACATAAAGAATGAGAAATCATGGCCATGTTACCTAGTAGTACCATTCAATATTTCAACCATTCAATTACTTATTTAATATGTAATTGTGCTACTTTGGCTGGTATTAAATGGTATTTACTGGGAAAGAACAACGTTGTTTCCAAGAAACTACATTCTTTATTTCCCTTTTATTTTGCTGTCATCACCAGCACATAGGCCTATACCCATTTATCATGCATGGGTTTATTCAGTATTTACCTCATAACAACAACTCCATCAGGGTCCATCTTCCTTATTACTGGGTCATTGTACATACTGATTAAAATGTACTTGGTAAATACATGGTTGTTTCCATTGTACTGATGTCCGCACCTAATTGTCACCATGCATTTTCTGCACTATTACCTGATTAAACTGAACTAATTTCCAGGTAAATAAGATGAAACTGGACTGGAAAAGAAAGCCTGAATTTTTACCATGTTTTTAACAACCACTTACCAAGTAATTATACAAAGACATTTCTTTTTAACTCCAACCTACCATGTATACATTCTGCAATATTACCAGGTTATAAATAGGTAAATAAGACGAAACTGGACTGGAAAAGAAAGTATGAATTGTTTCCATTTTATTAACAGCTTCTTTCTAACTAATTACACAATGATCCATTTATTATTAATTCCATCCATTCAAGTTATTACCGTGCATTTTCTTCAGTATTACCAGGTTATTCACAAGTATTTTCTAAGTAAATAAAATGAAACTGGACTGGAAAAGAAAGTCTGGATTATTCCCACACTGTTAACAACTGCTTTCCAAGTAATTACACAATGATCCATTTATTTTTCATTCCATCCATTCAAGTTATGATCATGCATTTTCTTCGGTGTTACCAGGTTATTCACAACTATTTCCTAGGTAACTAAGACGAAACTGGACTGGAAAAGAAAGTATGGATTATTCTCACATTGTTAACAACTACTTTCCAAGTAATTACACAATGGTCCATTTATTATTAATTCCATCCATTCAAGTTATGACCGTGCATTTTCTTCAGTATTACCAGGTTATTCACAAGTATTTTCTAAGTAAAATGAAACTGGACTGGAAAAGAAAGTCTGGATTATTCTCACGTTGTTAACAATTACTTTCCAAGTAATTACACAATGATCCATTTATTATTAATTCCATCCATTCAAGTTATGACCATGCATTTTCTTCAGTATTACCAGGTTATTAACAACTATTTTCTAAGTAATTAAGATGAAACTGGACTGGAAAAGGAAGTATGAATAAATTCACTATTTAGGTTATTCTTATTTACACATTCATTACACATGCGTTACACTCAATCTTCAATAGTTTTCAATAGGCTAACTTTCAGTTTCAGGTAGGCTATCGAATGTAATACAACCAACATCCAAGCAGTAAATAGTAGTTGTTAACAATGTGAGAATAATCTTTCTTTTCCAGTCCAGTTTCGTCTTAGTTACCTAGAAAATAGTTGTGAATAACCTGGTAACACCAGAGAAAATGCATGATCATAACTTGAATGGATGGAATGAAAAATAAATGGATCATTGTGTAATTAGTTAGAAAGAAGCTGTTAATAAAATGGAAACGATTCATACTTTCTTTTCCAGTCCAGTTTCGTCTTAGTTACCTAGGAAATAGTTGTGAATAACCTGGTAACACCGAAGAAAATGCATGATCATAACTTGAATGGATGGAATGAAAAATAAATGGATCATTGTGTAATTACTTGGAAAGCAGTTGTTAACAATGTGGGAATAATCCAGACTTTCTTTTCCAGTCCAGTTTCGTCTTATTTACTTATTTATAACCTGGTAATATTGCAGAATGTATACATGGTAGGTTGGAGTTAAAAAGAAATGTCTTTGTATAATTACTTGGTAAGTGGTTGTTAAAAACATGGTAAAAATTCAGGCTTTCTTTTCCAGTCCAGTTTCATCTTATTTACCTGGAAATTAGTTCAGTTTAATCAGGTAATATTGCAGAAAATGCATGGTGACAATTAGGTGCGGACATCAGTACAATGGAACATGTATTTACCAAGTACATTTTAATCAGTATGTACAATGAGCCAGTAATAAGGAAGATGGACCCTGATGGAGTTGTTGTTATGAGGTAAGTACTGAATAAACCCATGCATGATAAATGGGTATAGGCCTATGTGCTGGTGATGACAGCAAAATAAAAGGGAAATAAAGAATGTAGCTTCTTAGAAACAACTTTGTTCTTTCCCAGTAAATACCATTTTAATACCAGCCAAAGTAGCACAATTACATATTAAATAAGTAATTGAATGGTTGAAATATTGAATGGTACTACTAGGTAACATGGCCATGATTTCTCATTCTTTATGTGGTAATTGTGTAATAATTATCCTGTAGTTACCTTTATTTTACAGAAGTAATTGACCCTTAATTCAGAATAGTTTCTTTGTAATAGTTAAGACATTTCTATGTAATGGTTTTATATTTACTCTGTAGTTACCCTCATTTTTACCAGTATAGTTACCACATAATTACATGCTAGGTAACGGAATGGCTGAAATATTGAATGATATTACTAGGGAACATGGCTATAATTTCTTTCTTTTTATGTAGTAATTGTGTCATAATTATTCTGTAGTAACCTGTACATTCTCAGAAGTAATTAAACATTAATTCAGAATAGTTTCTTTGTAATAGTTAAGACATTTCTATGTAATTGTTTTATATTTACTCTGTAGTTACCCTCTTTTTACCTATATTAGTTACCACATAATCACTTAATATTACCATGTTGTTACCTGGTAAATACCTAGTAATTAGGGGACTGTAAAAGGAAGTGCTACCGAAAATTCTAATGTAGTTAAATCTTTCATTGTTTTAGGCAACATGAATGCATATGAACGAATGCATTAGCCTAAATATACCATACCATCTGAATAGACTACTTTAATTTTTTTAAATGACATCTTTTTGAACCAGAGATGCCCATGCTATCACGAACAGCCGTATGGTATGCTATAGGCTTTATGCAGGCTCTCTATCTATTAAATGAGGCCAGAGTGTCAAACTTCGCCTGAAGAATATCACAGAAGTAGGTCAAGATCATCTCCAGAGCACAGCCAGTGAGTCGTTATACTGGCAGTTCAAACCTGAGCTCAATTGCATTCCTTTTTAAAATGGCTGGTGTAGCAAACCATTGGACTACCTTACCAGCAGCTGTTTGAGTTGGAGCTAAACAGCATTGCATCACCTGAAGCAGTTCAAATGTCAGCATATGGTCTATGATTGCCGGCAGATGGTCAAAAGAGCCAATTACATTCATTTGCCAGGCGCTGGAAGAATAGGTGCTGTTTCACTCTTTCAGCATTTCTCCAGAATTAAATCATAAAAAAAAAAAAAAAAAAAAAAAAGCATAGCAGGGCACAGCACACACACACATACGATGGAAAGGTTAACCTCGGGCCCTCCATGTAAACCCCAGGCTGACTCAGAGGCCAGGTGGAAAGGGCGAGCTTTCTAGCCGGGGTCTCCAGCAGGGTCAGTGGTAGCCAGTGACCTAATATTGGCCCGCCAGCAACAACACCGTCAAAATGGCACCATTACTCTGGACCTGTAGAGTCACCTGTAGAATAGAGTGGATCGGCTGATATGACGCTGAGGTGAAGAGGTGAAACAGAGCGTTGGAGGAGATAGGAAATCTAGAGATATGCCAGACCACACACACTGTATGGCTCTACAGTATGAAACGGTCTTACATTTTTTCCTAAACTTCATGCATAGCTATTGCAGGGGCCAGTGATGCATGTGGTAAATATGTTGTCCCTCTATTTGGAGTCTTGTTAGAGTCTTCGCTGGCATTTGAACTACTTTGAACATGAGACTTCTTTGGGAGTCTTCCTCTTACACAAATTTCAATCATGCAGAGGGGGCACACTGGCTGTTCTGGTCATCCATCCATCGTTGACTGCATCATTCATGCTTGTTGTTACTGCAACATAAAAGAACTGAAATGGGCCCGCTGAATCTGTTTTGTTGTGGTCCATGGTCATGTGGTCCATTCATCTCTCTCTCTCTCTCTCCCTCTCTCTCTCTACATACTTTGGTTCAGTTTGTTATAGCAGGGAATGAATAAATATTCACTTGGATGTACTCCGGTGTGACAACATGTGATGGTCAGAGGAAGAGAGTGAAGAGAGGACAGAAAGTGTGTGTGCATTCATGTGTGTGTGTAGGCTACTGTACGTGTGTGTGTGTGTCTGTGTGTGTGTGTGTGTGTGTATGTATGTGTGCGTGCATGACTGTGTGTGGGTGAGTGTGTGTGTGTGTGGGGAGAGGGCACGTGTGTGTGTGTGTGTGTGTGTGTGTGTGTGTGTGTGTGTGTGTGTGAGAGAGAAAGCCATGCAGTGAAGAGCGTTAGTGCGTGAAGGTGTTGTTGTGAGGGAGCACGCTGGGCGAGGTGAGAGGGTGAGTGAAAGAGCCAGTCAGAGATCTGTCAAGTTGCTATGGTGACAGCTCAGCTTGCATGCAGCGAGCGCTTCCCGTTGCCGCGGTATGTGTGTGTGTGTGTGGGGTTGCGGTGTAGTGTAGTGAGACACCCAACACTCGATGGCGTGTTCCGGACATCGCCGGCGTGCCAACACTCTGTCTGCTGCTGCCACACCTCAGGAACGAGCGGAGGCTCTGCTATGATTCATCAAAACATTTATCTGAGCTTTTGAACAGCACGAAACAACACGTTTCGCTCTCACTCGGCAAAAGGACGCCTGTGTTTCCACAAAAAACATTAACATCAAGTGAGGCTTTGGAAACATTTTCCAATCTAAAACCAAGCATGTGTTATGACAATTGGCATGGACAGTTCTTTCTTTGTGTCAAGTACACTGGATGTTATTGACTGCTTCTGGTTTATTGATTGGCACTATGGCTTGAGACTCAATGGCTTTGAAGTACAGTTTCAGAGCTAGAATTTACCCTGCATGGTTAAAGGACAGCCATGGCAAATTAACTTGTACAGTGAGGTCAGATGGATCTAGATGTAAATTAAGTTGGTAACAGAGATTAGCAGCATATAGCAGCAATATGTTTCTGTCATTGGTGTACTCTATAACATTTACTAGATACTAGGAAAACAATAAGGGAAGCCATTTCAGCGTTTAATGCATTTCAAACTTGCAAAAATCCCACTAAATCCTTTTTATTATTATTATTATTATTATTATTGTTGTATCTAATCCAATGTAAGCATGTAATTGAATCATAGGCCTATTATCAAGTACAAATAACATGAGTGTTTAGAAGGTAGAATTTGAAATTACACTGATGGTAATCTTTAATCAACACAATTAATTGAGGAAACAATTAATTTGGCTCTGCACAAATCCGGAAGCTTCAAATTCATGCAGGAAGGCTTTTGAAACTTTAAAAATGACTGAATAAAATAGGATTGTTGGAGGAGAGATGCAATGCTACACTTCAAAAAACATGCTCATGGCAACGACTACCGGAAAATATCTGCCTGAAAAGCCTCAGGAACAGACAGTGGTGCGAGACACACTCTTTCAGAAGTGCCACTGACAAAAACTGTCCGCCCAAACTCTGACAAATGCTGCATTTTTATGCTACATCAGACCCAGAGCTGCGGAAGCTGTCCAGGGTTGTCGGTCGACCTGAGGGCACCAGAGTTAGAGTTATACAGAGAGAGAGAGAGAGAGAGAGAGAGAGAGAGAGAGAGAGAGAGAGAGAGAGAGAAAGAAAGAAAGAGAGAAATATTTTGCTCATTCCTTCAGACAATGTCATGGCTAGTGAAATTAGCAAGGGGGGGGCACTTACATGTATATTTGCCTGTGCTGTTGATTAAACTCAACATATGATGCAGAAAATCTTGATCCCTGCGAAGTGCAACTGCTACAGCAGGTGACACACAACACTGACAGCCCCAGAGGCAGACATTGTGGGTGCTTTTTCATGTGTTATGATTTAGCAGGGGAATAGGTGACATTACAAGCATTGTGCTAGTCATCCAAGAGTGGTGATTTGATCTGTGTTGAACTTGGGCCAGCATTTGATTGAAATACTACACCTTGTGGATTTCTGTGGTGCCACTATACAAGCATTGAGAGCCGTCAAGGACAGTCCATCAACTCATTGACATTGTGTGTGTGTGTGTGTGTGTGTGTGTGTGTGTGCGTGTGCGCGTGTGTGTGTGCGTGCATGCCTGCATGTACTGTAAGTTTGTGTGTTTGTGTCTCTCTTTCTTTTCCTTCTCTCTCTATCTGTCCCTCTCCCTCTCTCTCCTCTGTATTTGTTTATAATGATTTGCCACGTGAGTGGCAGGCCTTAGGCGCCTCGCACAGAACTCCCTTCTGGTGGCCTTCCAAACTCCCACAGCACATATAAAGCGCACGTCTTTAGAAAGTGCAGCCCGAAATCAGCCTTTTGTGTGTAGAACGGTGCAATTGTTAAGCCAACACAACAACATCACCCTATTTTTCCGAAAAAGTTCTTATTATGTTGTGTACTCCTTAACACAGTGGAACTTTGTAACTCTTCAGAGAGTCCTGAAGTGTGAGAGCCAGAATTTTACACAAGAGAAAGCAATTTGTTTTTGCATTTTGCACGAGTCTCTGTTGTTGATAGGTTTCCAATGGAGGGTGAGGAGAAGGTGTGGTGGTTTAATGCGCAGTGAAAGGTGGCTCGTTTGAACAAGCTGAAGATGTTTGTCTTGTTTATCTCCAAACCTGGACTAGAAATGTAGAGACGTTTTCCCCCAATTTCACAGCTAGTGTGTTTTTTCTTTTTCAGACTAAGCAACAATTTAGTCACTGCTCGTCAAGTCACAGATCCGCATTTTTATTCAACACAAAAAAGAACTTCAATGAATTTGAGAGAGCAATTTACGACCACTTTTATGTTGAAGGAGTTTTCATTCAATATCTGATCCTGCAGTCTTTCATAGCAAGCACTTGTGCAGTTCATTTATGTCAGTATAAACCAAGGCAACATTGTGGTCCTCCAATTTAATGCAGCCAGAGACTGATGTCTGAATGCAAACAGGTATTTTGTAAAAAAAAAAAAATATATATATATATATGTATAGCACAAAAGATACCCAGAATTCATTGGTAATAGTGCCCTACAATAAATACCAGAGAGGAGAGGAGGGGAAAAAGGTCCTTTAAAATACATTCTCAGTAGAAGAATGTCTCAGGAGAACTCAGCTCAGGCCTTGAGTTTAGTACAATTTACAGTTATTTCTTCTTCTTCTTCTTCTTCTTCTTCTCTCTCTCTCTCTCTCTCTCTCTCGCTCCATCACCTTTAATATTTTATGAACACCAAGCTGCTGTTTGTTGTTTTCTTGGCACACTTGTATCCTGGGGTTAGCTGACTTTCCTTACTCTGGTGGAGCCAGAGATTCTCCACCAGAGTAAGCCCAGAGTTTGATGTCCTTTTCCATGTGACCACTTCGTAGCACTGATGTAGGTATAGCCAATGGCTCTCCGCATCAAGACCCTGTCCACATGAACTAGAGTTGTTTGTTCATCTCAATTCAGCATTGATCTCAATGCACCATCCTGTGAACTTGTAAGTGAGGGTGAAAGTTTCTCAGTTACAATGTGCATTGAAAGGTGTGCATTTCCCACCCTGTTATCATGACCGTGGCCCTGAGAGAGAGAGAGAGAGAGAGAGAGAGAGAGAGAGAGAGAGAGAGAGAGAGAGTCATGTGCTCACTGGAGCAGCATGTAGTCTCCCAGTTGTCATCACGCCATTGTGCCTTCATAAACACCCACTTCACAGAGTGCATTTTCTGCTCGTCTGTATCTTCTTCTTCTTTTGCTTTTACTTGGTATACTTGGTACTGTTGACAAATAAACCTTTGCTTGAGTTCATGGGCCTTTATTGTAGACGATGGCCAACATATAAAGTCTGTTAGTGAGGAAAGCTGTTGTGTGGCAAGTGGGAGCCTTGAGCAAAGTTTGAGCACTTGTTAAATCGGCGTTATTGCACGACTCTTCAGAGCACTGCAGAAAGTTCCATTCACATGAATGGGCCTTCCCAATGTCTGGGGCTCTGTTAAATCCCAAACTCAGAGAGACTCTGAAGAGGGACATATTGTTATCCGACAACCCTTATTTGCCATTTAAACAGTCCACCTACATGGCCCACCGGCTCATCCAAAGGTGCAAATGAAACCGTGGGGTCCGTGTCAGCTCGCTCAACATTGGCATTCTGCCTCGCGCCGCTCACTGCATTTCAAACCCAGGGTGCATGTTTAATTTAGCTCTAATTGACATTTAATGTACCCTTCAACATATTTAATGTTTTCTCATCACAGAAATTATATCAGTGCTCATTGCCACTGCAGAGCTCACCATGAGCAGTGACCTCCTCTCTCTCTTTCTCTCTCATTCTCTCTTTCTCTCATTCTCTCTCTCTCTTTCTCTCTCTCTCTCTCTCTCTCTCTCTCTCTCTCTCTCTCCCTATCTCCTCACGTACTGGAGTATATGCTAATTAAACTACTTGTTGGACTATGGCAAAGGTGTGCTGAAGTTGCATTAGTATTCTCTCTATGTGTGTGTGTGTGTGTGTGTGTGTGTGTGTGTGTGTGTTTGCTTCTCTCTTTGAGACAGGCCCATATACCCTCTCCATGCACATTTCACACACGCACACACACACACACACACACACACACACACACACATACACACACACTGCCATCATTGAGGCTCGCATCGCCAGGGAGAGCAGACTCACAGCTGCTTGGTTCTGCTGCTCTGCACACAAGTGCTGTGTTCCTGTCAGAAGCCATTGGCTCATCGGAGACTCTCCTCTCCTGTGTTAAACCAGCTGAAACACACAGACCGTCTCTGCTGCTGCTGCTGCTGCTGCTCAGCATAGGCACGCCTTCACACAGCGACGCAAGCTACTGTAGGCCTCAGATGAAATAGTTTCAGGGCTGTTTCAGTGATGGTCAAAAAGGGTTTTTGTTATCGTAGTTGTGGAACATCATTCTTTTCTTGTGGTCAAAAATGAATGCTGGAATATTTGGCATGACTTATGTAGAGCTGTAGTCCAATAATTCCAATTAGTCACGGTTTTCGGTTGTTTTCCGAGGCACAGTCCGGCCTCTGTCCATGTGCGGCGGGTTTGGGCAACTGCTCTGTCCAAGTCTCAAACAGAATGATACGCCTGCATTCTCTCCCAACACACCAATCAAAGCCAATGCCCCTCTAAGTTAGATTGACTTTTTCCCCCCCCTTTTCCGTGGAGGCGAATATAAACTAACGCCAGGTTTCAGTTTAAATAAAGGCTGGCTTAATGGGCCCTCTGGGTCCAAGCTGATGTTTGCTTCAAAGCAAAAGCTCTTCATCTCACAGTCTCCAGGATTATTTCTCTCCTATCATTGCTCTGAAACACAACATATGTGTCTGTCAGTAGTATGTACATTATTTGTGTGTGTGTGTGTGTGTGTGTGTGTGTGTGTGTGAGAGAGAGAGAGAGAGAGAGAGAGAGAGCAAGGGGGAGAGATAGAGAAAGAGTGTGTACATGTAGGTAAGTGTGTGCGTGTGTGTGTGTGTGTGTGTATGTGTGTGTAAAAGAGAACATGTGGGTGTAAGTGTGTGCATTGTTTTGCAGCGCTATCACAACCAATTTTATCTTTCTGGTGCATCCCTGGGGCCCTGGGGGGGGGAGGGGGGGGGGGGTGTAACAGAGCCCATTGTTCTCCCCGTCCACCACGGGCAGGAA
>NC_085013.1:2962467-3007467 GCF_963854185.1 Sardina pilchardus
CTCTCACCAATCTGTGCTAGCATAAATGATACTGAGAATAGCAGAGGTGGGACAAAGTCATTGTTTGGCAAGTCACAAGTTAGTCTCAATTCATTGCCCTCAAGTCCCGAGTCAAGTCCCGAGTCAAGACAGGCAAGTCCCGAGTCAAGTCCAAGTCAAAGGCCAACAAGTCTCAAGTCAAGTCCCAAGTCCTACGGTCTGACTTTCGAGTCCTTTCGAGTCTTTTTAAAAATCGAGTGAAACAGGTATTTTGTCAATTGAATGTGTGTGTGCTGGAGAGATTGAGATGCAAATCTGTCTAGCAGAAATGTCAAATGGTATCTCTAGCACATTCTCAATGAAATATAGGCCCTATGTGTTAAAATATGTGTTCAATTAGTTAAGAAACCACTGATAGGCCTACATAATCTGAAATAGTTTTATAACGTGTGACCATGTTTATTACATTACAAAAATGTAGGCAAAACCGTATTGCCATAAGGGGGATACAGATAACTCACAGCAGTGGCAATCCTAGTCTCTGCTCAAACCTCCAGTCCACACACACAGAAAATGGTGTGTCTTGTGTCTATTTCATATTTTGAATTCATAAACTTGACATATTTTGTTAACAATTTATAGTATTTTAGGATCTGCATTATTACTTACAGTATAGCTAAAAAATATTCTGTAATTTTAATACTTCATATTCATTACACTTGTCTTTAATGATATTACAGGGTGGTGTGTAGGTCTAATTGAGTGCCTGTCACTTTAAGAAGTACGTTTCATTCGGTTAGAAAAATAGTCACGCATAGTTCAAGGATATATGTTTTCATTAAATAAAATGAATGTTCAAAAAACTGTCAAGGTAAAGAAAATATTTCTGATATCATAGAAAATATCTTGCAATGTTAACTTCTATGATTTAGGTAGGTTACCGTGGCATGGCATTGTTGTCCCGTTCACTTTTTCCTTGGTCATGTTTAATTGGGTGGGTGCTTAACTTACTCTACCATGACATGGAGTTTGATATCCAATGAGTAACAACCAGTGCTCAAAATAAAACGTTAAGGTAGGATAATGTTAGTGGAATGGATTTAATGTGAATGTACACAAAAAGACGCACGTGGCTATATGATACAGCGCACGTTTGAGGTGAAAATGTTCCACCTTTTAAAAGCCTAATCCTAATCGTGGTTAAATCCATCAATTAGACAACAGAATCAGTAGGGTATACCCTATAGGCTACCAGTTTGGTTTCATAGTAGCCTACCAGGCATATGTCAAAAGCAGGCTAGGATGAAGCTGGGAGGAATTTAACAAGTTCTACACTGACTACACAGTCATTCGTTTCTTGTTGGTCTCCACGTAATTTTCGTAGGCAAACGAATTAACGAAATAATCTTAGGTATCATTTTGCTGGCGCATTCACGTCCGTTGTCTGGCCCTGCGTGTTGTCTAGCTTGTTCCGCGTGGTTGGCCGCTGTCGAATCAAAACAATAGGCTACAGTAAGTGATTTGATTGGATTTTGTGCCGAATACGCGCATTGTCTCACGCACAGGCGCACACACATAAATATAGATAGATCAGTCTGTGTCTACATTTGATCTTTTTGTCTTTCGTTTTTTTAAGGGAAGTAGCAAGTCTTTACAAGTCAATAGGCGCAAGTCCAAGTGAAAGTCCGAGTCATTGATGTTAAAGTCCAAGTCGAGTTGCAAGTCTTTTTATATTTTGTCAAGTCGAGTCTAAAGTCATCAAATTCATGACTCGAGTCCACACCTCTGGAGAATAGTATAAATGATAATCTCACAAATTGCAACCTCCTTGTCTTAGTTGCCTTCATGATTGCCTTTTAAAAGTTTCTTACATTAAAAAAGGAGATACACACTGACAAGCCAGCAGGAATCTGCCACTCTCTTTGACTTGTTCACACGCACAAGATGTCTTCCCAATTACAGTATGTGGAGTAAGTAAAGTTCGATTTGCTACATGGTGGAGATTGAGTCAGATTGGCTAAATGTGTGTCTCCTCTGTCCTTTGGTGCCCTATACGCACAGTGCGTAGCACTCCTGAACAACTTAGAGTTAAGTGCAGTTTAAGTGCAACTTACAGTTAAGACAGACAGGAATTGAGCCCCTGACTTTCTGACAAGCTTGCATTGTTCCTTAGCCACAGATCAATGCCACACATGCAAACAGCACGTCGTAATTGGCAATAATTGCATATAAGTGCAAACATACAAAGCCTACTGATTAAATATTGAGGATGACCATGAGACTCCACATATCAAAAACCACTGATAAACACATGCTGCCAGACGACCGTTGTGTGTGTGTGTGTGTGTGTGTGCGTGTGTGTGTGTGTGTGTGTATGTGTGTGTGTGTGTGTGTGTGTGTGTGTGTGTGTGCGTGTGTGTCTGTGTGTGTGTGTCTGTGTGTGTCCTAATGGTATTGTGAATAATTTGGGCCTAATTGACTTTTAACCGTGTGATTTACTGGCTTTTAGCGCATTGCTAATTCCCTTCCTCTGCCATGCTAGACTGACCAGATTGGTATTAGCTGCGTGGCACTGAGACGCTGCCTTCCTCGTCTCCATTGCTGGCAAAAGTCTTAATTGATTCCAAGGCCTGCCTGCAAACCACCATGGCTAAGCTCTGGCAGTGAGCCAGATACAGAAACGGTTACTCACATGAAAAGATCAGGGTTGTGGTTTTGTTCCTCTTCTTCGGGGGCACATCTACCGCTTTTATTGTTTGATAATGAGATTTTTTTTGTGTGTGGATCTTCCCACCGAGAACTCACTAATTTGAGTAGCGAGCAGGGTAGAGTTGTTTTTTTCTTACATGTAATTTTGCGCAAGTGGGTTCATCATTAACGCTATTAGAATTAATTATGACTTTGATGAGTGCCTGGTCTCTCACGGAAGAAACACTTGCTTTATCAGATGATTTATTCCTTCAGGGCCGATGTTGAATATTTCCCATTGTTTCAATATGAACTCGGAGAGATACTGTGCAATTACTGGTTGGGCTGGGTAATTGCATACACTGATAAATTTGCTCCTTCAGTCCCCTCTTGACCTCTTGTATATTTTGCACTTCATCTAGCTTCCACAGGCTGTCTCACACGCCTGGGATTTAGAAAAAAAAAAAAAAAAAAAAACACTTGCAAACTTTGCCCTGGTGAGTACATTCATCTGCTCAAAACCCAAATGGAAAAGGTCACCGAAAAACCAACAACTCCATTTTTCATAATAACTGTTAAAAGCTTTTTGATTTATTTTTCTCCCCTGCTCTTGTTTCACACAGGCCACATGACTGAATACAGCGTTTTCCTTTACTGAAAAAGCACATCGCGTGCAAAAGCGGTCGAGACAGCGTGGCCGTTGGGATTAACCCTTGAGGATGCAGAGAGAGCGATATTGATTGCTGAGGGGGACCATTTGTTTGCCCTGTCTGTCTGTTGGAAGAGGATGTGAGAAGGGCATGTTGTCTTTTCTAGAGCCCAGAGATTCTCCAAGACAAACATCTGCACTCCACACACAATCTAGCATCTCTCACTGCGCTACCCTGCTGCATATGAATAAAAATAATCAATAGGGGATTAAAAATTAGTGCTTAGGTCATGAACATTTTTGCAATAGAGTCTGAATAATTTTGAATGCATATCCTGGTGTAGTAAAACATGTCATTACAGTGTAATAAACTCTCAGCTGTTCATCCCACCTGCCTTAGCATTTTGCAAGCACACTTTCGAACAAGAAATATATGAGTATATGAAACCCATGCAGTTATGATACCAGCATGCCTATCAACCTTTATATAAACCTTTACAGTATAGTTCTCTGTAGTTAATTAGCTTCTCACCTGGAAGGGTGTGTGCATGGTTAGTTATACTGTCCTGATACCATGGTGAGGGGTTATGGTTATTAATCTGTGTTGGTGTAAACATGTGGAATTGAATTGTATCTAACTGCTACAGTCTGTGTAAAAAAGCAGAATTGTGTGTGTAATTCCAATCAACACATGGACAACCAATTATAGCATTTCAACATGAGATGCTATTTGTGGAAACTGTTTTAGCAGGTAACTAATTAAGCAACAACATGGCTCGCCATCATGTATTTCTACAGACTTTACTCATACTGAGTATTTCTGTATAGGGAATGAATTTGCATGCGTATACTTTCCCAAAGATTCTACTCACTCTTGAAGGTCCCCTCTCTTTTTCTGCTCTCTCTCTCTCTCTCTCTCTCTCTCTCTCTCTCTCTCTCTCTCTCTCTATCTCTCTCTCTCGTTGCAACTCTCTCTTTTTCCTCTCTCTCTCGTTGCAACTCTCTCTCTGTCTCATTCACCCACTCCTTCCCTCCCTCTCTCCCACCCTTCACCTCCATCCCTCCCTCTCTCCCTTCCTCCACCTCCATCACTCTGAAAAGTCTGCACATTGCAACTGGAGGAGCTCACAGATCCATTTTCTGCTTGACTGTCTCAGATATGGTCTCCTTGGTGACCAGTTTATGGCGCCACAAGTAATATCTCTGTGAACGGCATAATAAGATGTAAACCAGTGACTGACTCTCTGCCGCAGCTGTTTCATATGCGTCTCCTCTCACTCACCGACGCTCTCGTTTCCACTGCTATGACAATGAATTACTTTTTTCCCCCTTTTTTTCCATTCCATTGTTGTCTCCTAACCACATTTGCCCCCACTATACCATTATGTCTGGGTTTGAATCTGTCAAAATCCTCCTTCACCCAGTGTGACATGCCAAGGTGGCACGATGACATTGTGTTTGACGGCATGTTGAATCCTAAAGTCTTTTATTTCTTTGACCTAGCGTGACAAATGTGTTTTCAATTCATTGTCACAAATCACTCAAAGGCCTGATACAAAGGGTTAATAACCAGGTACCTTCACTAAGGCTGTGTGTGTGTGGTGGGGGGGAGGGATGTCTGTGTTTGTGTGTGTGTGTGTGTGTGTCTGTGTGTGTGTATGTGTGTTTGTTTATTTGTGTGTGTAAGCATACACGTGAATGTGTGTGTTCCTGTTGTTTGCCCTCGATCAGGCCCTCATTCATCACTACCGTCTCCTTTAAGATTACACACTCTCACACGTCTGTCTCTGCCCCCATCTCTTCCCTCTGGAAGTTGTCTGTGTGTAGTTTTTTTTTAAACAAAATACAAATCCTAATCACAAAAGCCACACCACCCCCTCTCCTCCTCCACCACCACATCATCCCTCCCTCTCTGTCTTCTGTCTCTCCTCTCCTCTCCTTCACCTCCTCCTCCTCCCTCCATCTCCACTCTGACTGAGCTGACCGGTGCGATCAATACGCCAGCGCCAGCGGTCCACAGATGAGCCGCCCGCTACTGAGCTGCCGAGAGCTGAGGCTCCTCCTCCCCCTCCTCTCCTTACACAGCACACGGCCAAGGACCCACATCTATCTATCTATCTATCTATCTATCTATCCATCTATCCATCCATTCTATCTATCTATCCATCTATCTTTCCCATCTGTCCATCTATCCATCCATTCTATCTATGTCTGTCTGTCCATCTATCCATCCATTCTATCTACAGTATATATCTACAGTATATATCTATCTGTCTGTCTATCCATCTATCTATCTATCTATCTATCTATCTATCCCGTCTGTCCATCTATCCATCCATTCTATCCATATATCTACTGTATCTGTCTGTCCATCTATCTATCTATCTATCTATCTTTGGCAAATAATCTTGATTGTGTTACAGTTTTTTACAATCGCTTTGCTACTATTTTCAGAACCTTGATGTCATTTTTCACAACTCTAGACACAAAACTCAAAACGGTTACCACTTGTAACACAGGTTATCTAATATTCAAAACATTAGATTGTGCATTCACATCTTCAAAGAAATCTTGCACTTGCACAAGCATTGGTTCAAAAAACAAATTTACTGTGAAATGCCACTGAAACATAACTATAGATCACCCGCACACAAGTAACCTATAGTTTCATTGTGTCATTGTTCGTACAATCATTAGATATTGTAGAACAAAATAGGTGATACAGGTTTCATTATGGTACTACAGGAACAGTACAGTAAACACATCTCTGTAAAAGTACTGCAATAGTAGAGAGAATACTACAGACACAGTGGAATCATTGAACAAAGTTTGTAATATATTGATGCAAAACACTACAGTACAATCACAACATAGGTTTATTTGAATTAAAGTAAAAATAATTAGCTATGAAATAGAAAAGAAAAGACAGCCTGATGAAAATATAAAATATAAAATATATATATTTATTTTACTGTATATAAAGATATAAAATATTACATGTAGGCTACATCCATGGATATTGTAGTCTAATTGGTTCATGCTCCACGCTAATTGGTGACAGTGAATCTCATTACAGTATCTTGAAACTTTCATGATTTGCAGTAAACATGGAAGATTGTGTCTATTTTGTGTTTCCATACAACTATGCATTAAGAGTAATGCAACAGTTACTTATCATTTTGAGCAGTTGTATCAATTGATATTTAGATCATTGTAAGGAAATGAATAGACGCTCATTTGAAATGTAATGTGTGAATTGCCTTTTGAAATAGTAGTACTTTGATGTTAAGTTGTATCATATTGAACAGGTGAGTTTTGTTGAATGAACAAATGATCTAAGTTGTGTGTGTATTGTATCCAAGCAATTGAGAAAAGGGTTAGAGTTTTGAAAAATGTGCATTTTGATCATTGGTTGTGAATTTTGTGTCTAGAGTTGTGAAAAATGACATCAAGGTTCTGAAAATAGTAGCAAAGTGATTGTAAAAAACTGTAACTTGGGGCATCACCGAGGTTACTGACGTTTCTAAGTAAGGCAGTGTGTTTATGTGTGTTTGTACGTGTGTGTGTGTGTGTGTGTGTGTGTGTGTGTGTGTGTGTGTGTGTGTGTGTGTGTGCGTGTGCGTGTGTGTGTGTGTGTGTGTGTGTGTGTGTGTGTGTGTGTGTGTTCTTGTGGTGATGAGTAAGCCCAGCAATAGCCACAGCACGACAGCAGAACTTGCCTTGATTCTCACAGTTGAAGTATTCTCTCTCTCTCTCTCTCTCTCTCTCTCTCTCTCTCCCTATCTCTCTCTTTCTCTCTCTCTCTCTGATAAAACAGAATGCCTCTTATTGTTTTTTTTCCATCGCAGTCTGTTCAACTTTGTGATGTGAGGCTCATTACCTCACCAATACTAAATCTGTAGAGAGGCAATCCTTACCTCCCATGAAGTCATCGCAAATGCTTAGGGGAAAAAAATAGAAGTTAATTTGGAAGAATAGAGGACTGATTCATTTTACACACTCAAGGAAGGCCTCCTTCTTATACCCAGAAGAAAACACAGAGAGTAAACAGAACTGTCTACCAGATGGTCATGCAGAAGAAAAAAAAAAAAAAAAAAAAAGCCCGAAATGCTGTTTGCATCTTCATGCTATTTCAGTGGCCCAGCACAGGAGTTCAAACTAAGTGTCTTCGGCTGCACAGACGCTGAAATACTTGTTTGTGAAGACTCTCCAGTAGCCAACCACCGAACAGTCAGTACGGTGACATGCACAGTTTAGCTGAGCTACAGTTCAACGTTTTTGGAGTGTCATGTAGACGTTCTGACTGTCATATCTGTGAGACTATAAGGTTCAGGCTTCACCTGGCCTGCAACTGAAGCACTCTGTTTGCACAGTGTAAAAATAGTTTTAGAATATTGGTCTAAGTTTTTTCGAATGTATGCCCTGTAAAGATATGCGACTGACACATTAGCTGGTAAGCATTCAACTAACTTTATTAAACAATCCGTGACGTTACAGTGTCCAGCTACGGAGGCCTCTTAGGACCATAATAGTGTCTCACAGGATATCCTTACATCTCCCTTATTCAGTAAACAAAAACAGGTTCACTGTGCACTCTTTAAACATAAAACATAAATAAATAATAATTTGGTGCCAGAGGTCGCCAGTACTTAGCACACCGTAGGAGGACGGTCTTTACCACCACCTCATAGAAGACTTGAAGAATCACCTTAGCCTACTAAGCATTAGAATATGACTCAACCATAAGGCTATACATTACCTGGTATTAAACAGAACTCATGACCCGATACTAAGGCTCAAACAGAACTCATGACCAGATACTAAGGCTCAACACATTACCTGATGTCAACAATAAGGCTACACATTACCTGGTATTAAACAGAACTCATGACCAGATAATAAGGCTCAACACATTACCTGATGTTAACACTTTTAACTGATCATTTCCCCCTTTTTTTTTTTTTTTTTTTTTTTTAATAAAAATAATAATATCAACTTATTATAGCTTCACTGTGTAATAATGAGCTTGCAATCATCTGCTATAAATCAAGTCTGTCAGGGGCTTTTCTAATGCGCTCTGACCGTCTCTCTGGAGCTGCCTCTGGCTCCGTCATGACAGGTGCATTCTCCTCTAAAACCTCTGTTTGATTGTCTGTTACTGTTTCATGCTGTGCACATTCGTCCCTGTGCTCCTCAACTGCATTGCTGGCCTGTGTTTTAAGTAACTGCGACCTGTTTCGTCTGACCAAAGCCCCGGTGTCCGTCTGGACTGCGTAGGACCTAGGAGCCACTTCATTCAGCACTGTTCCAGCGCGCTGCCAGTCCTGTCTTTCCGTGTTGAAAACTCTGACTCTGTCGCCCGCCTGCAGAGGTTGCATTGCTTTTGCTGTGCGATCAAAGTATCTCTTTTGTTTTTCCTTTAGTTTTTTCATGGACTCCAGCACAGGTGTGGAGACTTGTTTCTTCACTGTTGGGATCAGTGTCTGCAGTCGTCTGCCCATGAGCAGTTCAGCCGGAGATTTCCCGCACGCCAGAGGTGCTGTTCTATAAGCCAGCAGAGCCAAATAAGGATCCTCACCATTGTCAGTTGCCTTTGTCAGAAGACTTTTCACTATTTGAACACCCTTTTCCGCCTTGCCATTTGCCTGTGGGAAGTGCGGGCTTACTGTGACGTGTTCAAATCCATACTCTCTGGCAAACTGCTTGAACTCCTGACTGACATACTGAGGCCCATTGTCAGAAACAACCGTTCCTGGAATGCCATGTCGTGCAAAGCTGGACTTCATATGCTTAACTACTCCCATCGTTGTTGTGCTCGTGAGCATAGCCATCTCAGGATAGTTGGAGTAGTAGTCGATCATCAGTAGATACTCTTTCCCTCTGAAATGGAACAGGTCTGTCCCAATTTTTTCCCAGGGGTGCTCTGCCCCCATGTCTGTGAGCAGCGGTTCTCTTTGCTGTCTGTTATGGTAGGTAAGGCAGGTGGCACAGTCATTGATCATTTCTGCTATGTCACGATTCATGCCTGGCCAGTAAACAGTCTGTCTGGCTAATCTCCTTGTTTTCTCTATCCCCAGGTGCCCTTTATGCACTATTCGGAGGACCTCCTTCCGCAGCTTTGTTGGGATGACTATTTGGTCACCTTTCAGCAGCAGGCCATCAGCTACCGCCAACACATCCTGGAATGAGTAGTACTGCGGGCACGCTTGCTTTGGCCACTCATTTCGCATGTGCCATATCACTTTCTGTAGCTGGCTGTCCACTGCAGTCTCCATTACTATTTTTTCTTTCAGGCTAGAGCTCACTGGTAGAGCCTCCACCACAGCATCCACGTGGCCTCTTATGGCGTCATATTCCTCTGTGCCATCTGTGTTCATACCGTGTGCAGGCCTTGTGCTGGCCCTTGACAGAGCATCAGCCACAACCAGGTATTTTCCCGGCTTGTATGACAGTTCATAGGTATACTTCTGTAGACGCATCATCATACGCTGGATGCGTGGTGTCATCTCATTCAAGTGCTTTTTGCTGATAGTTATGAGTGGCTTGTGGTCAGTCTCCAGTTCAATGTGTGGCAAACCAAAGACATAAGAGTGGAACTTGTCACAGCCAAAGACGAGCCCCAGACACTCTTTCTCTATCTGTGCATATCTTTGCTCTGTTTCTGTCATGGATCGTGCAGCATAAGCCACTGGTTTCCAAGCCACATCATGATACTGCAGCAAGACGGCCCCCAGTCCATCTTTTGAAGCGTCCGTGGAGATTCGCGTCTTCTTACTTGGATCAAAAAAGGCCAACACTGGCTCTGTGCTTAAAATGTCCTTGATTTCTTTCCACTCTTTGTCATGTGTCTGGTGCCAGGACCACTCTGTTTTTGACTGCAGGAGCTGGCGAAGAGCAACCGTCTTTGCGGCAAGATTAGGCACGAATCTTCCCATGTAGTTCACCATCCCTAATGCTCTTTGTACCGCCTTCTTGTCCGTTGGCTGGGGCATGTCAGTCACTGCTTTGATTTTGTTCATGTCCGGCTGTACTCCTGCTGGTGTCAGTCGATCCCCAAGAAATGTGACGTCTTGTGTACTGAACTGGCATTTCTCCTTGTTCAATCTGAGCCCATACTTGTGTACTCTCTGAAGTGCACTGTGCACTCTGCTGTTGAGCTGTTCTTGGGTCTCCGCCCATATTATGACATCATCAATATAAACCCTGACCCCCTCCAGTCCTTCAAACACATTCTCCATCGCACAGTGAAAAATCTCTGGTGCTGAGGAAATTCCAAAGGGGAGTCTCTGGTAACTGTAGCGCCCAAAGGGCGTGTTGAAGGTGCATAGGTCTGCACTTGCACTGTCAATTTGCAGCTGCCAAAATCCATGTGACGCATCAAGCTTTGTGAACCACTGTGCCCCAGCCATCTCACTAAGGATCTCTTCTCTCTTAGGAATTTGATATTGTTCTCTGAGAATGTTTTCATTTAGGTCTTTTGGGTCCATACATATCCTGAGAGCTCCATTTGGCTTTCTTACGCAGACCATTGAGTTGACCCACTCAGTGGCTCCCTTTGTAGGTTGAATGACATTTAATGACACCATTCTGTCCAGTTCTTTGCGAAGATCTTGTCTCAGCGGAACAGGAATTCGACGTGGAGCATGCACCACAGGTCTAGCATTATCCTTTAGTTTAATGCTGTATGTGAACGGCAGCACTCCTATGCCATCAAAAATGTTGGGATACTGCACTTCCCAGTTGTCTGCTTGTGATGTGGTGACTCCTGCATTTTTCAGCTGCAGTGACTGTACTTTTCTCTCTGTCTTGGCAATGTTTAGAACACGCTTAACAAGTCCCATTTCCTCACAAGCTTGATCCCCTAGTAGGGAGTCCTTCCCTTTTGGCACTATTACAAACGGCAAATGTCTCTTAATATTCTTGTTCTGTACTTGTAACCTGCATACGCCCTGTGTTTCAATCATTTGTCCATTGTAAGCTCTCAATCCCACTTTTTTGTTTTCTATGACTGGCTTGTGGCGCAGAGCTTTGAAGTCTTTCAAAGTGATAAGATTTGCCATAGCTCCTGTGTCCAGTTTCATGTGAATCTCTGTGCCATTTACTGTAAGTGGCACAATCCACCTGTCTACATTGACTGTGTTCACACTAACTTCCAACTTTGAAGTGGCCTCATTTTCCACAGTGACAGTGTCAGTATAGAATATGTCATCCTCATCATAGTCTTGCTCGCTCTCTTCCATCATATTAATTTGTTTCTTTTCTCTAGCAGATAGGCACACTTTTGCAAAATGATTTTTTCCCCTGCACTTCGAGCAAACTTTTCCATATGCGGGGCACTGCCTGAAGCGATGTTTCCCACCGCAGCGCCTACAGTTCATGACGTAGTCTGATCCTGTTTCACGTGCATTATTAGAACGTTCCCCCTCTGAGCGAGGTGCGCTAGCTTTGACCACCCTGTCTACACCCACTGATGCTTCAGTAGCGACGGATGGCTTCTCAAAAATCTTTATCTGCTTCTCAGTCTGTTCGCTAGCTCTGCAAATTCTGATTGCATCTTCTAATTTCAGACTGACCTCCCTTAGCATGCGTTCCCGCACTTTTTTATTGTGTATTCCAAAGACTATCTGATCACGTAGTATGGAGGACTGCATGTCGCCATAGTTACAGGATTGCACTTTCAGCCTCAGATCAGTCACATACGAGTCAAACGATTCATCCTGCTGCTGTACGCGGCAACGAAAAACATGTCTCTCATATACTTCATTCTTTTTCGGACTAGAGTATGCATCAAACAGTTCCAGAACTTTGTTCAGTTTGGTTTTATCTCCATCCTCCGTAAACTCAAATGTGTTGTATATTTCTATCGCTTGTGTCCCTGCTATTGTAAGTAACAATGCCACTTTCCTCTCACCACTCTTGTCGTTGGCGCAATTGCAGTCAAATAAAGTTGAAACGCCTGTTTAAACTGTTTCCACGCATAATCCACATTTCCTGTGAGCTTCAATGGTCCTGGTGGTTTTATGACATCCATCCCGTCTTTCTCACACAGACATTGACTATAACTACTTTTACTCCTGGTACCATGTAAAGATATGCGACTGACACATTAGCTGGTAAGCATTCAACTAACTTTATTAAACAATCCGTGACGTTACAGTGTCCAGCTACGGAGGCCTCTTAGGACCATAATAGTGTCTCACAGGATATCCTTACATGCCCTGCTATCACGTTTGGAGTGCCCAGTTGAAGAGTGATTATAGTGAAAGCTAATTGCAGTTGCAGACGCTCTGCTGACAGAACACGTTAGTTAGTGCTCGGTGTAGCCTCCCTGTAACGCATGTTACGTGTGGGTTTTTTTGTGTCACTTTTTTATTGCAGGCTTTTCAAACTTAGCTTTTCACTTATTGTGTTGCATTTAAACAGATAGGTTAGTCTGAGTATTCAACAAAAGCTATGTCATGATCCATTTTACTGACTGATATCTTTCATACAAGTCATTTCAGTATGAATTGAGCCTCTATCCATTAGTGCCCTTCAAATATTTTCAAATTCTTTCATTATTTTTCTATTTCAATGTGTATAATGAACATTTAACTAATGTCATTGATAGACGTTTTTCCTGTTAGGGTTCAGCAGTCGCCAGGCTACATTACACACAGGTGTGCAGGTAGTAAGAATTCAAAATGGGAAAATGTTAATGAAATTATAACAATTCAGTGGACCCACTCATGTTCAAAAGCCAAATTACGAAAAATATTATATCTGATGAAAAGAAATCAGTCCAACATTATGACATGTCAGTTCATATATATTCAAAAATTTCTCTGGCTGTGTGAAAATGATGATATCCACTTTTATGGTGAGATTACATCAATGCAAAGACTCACATTCCATCTATTCCATAAACTGAACACCCAGAATGAAGAAATATTCTTTAGCGATTGGCTGGTGGGGTGGCTATTCATTCTGAGTAACAGGACAACTATGAAGTAGGGCCTAGATCTGGTAAAAAAAAAAAGTTTGACCGTATCATATCAATGCTTATGAATGGTATCTATAACAACCAACTGGAATCAACTGTAAACAAGCTAACTGCCCATGCCAACGCTGTTAGGGCCAAATAAAGTTGTACAACAAACTGAATGCTTCTTTTTAAATGGAACTGCTCATTTCCTTTGCATGCTATAAAGGCATGAGGTGTCCTGTGATACGGAATTACTGGACTCGGGGAGTTCCGTTGGGGAGCTCTTTGCATCTCCCCCTCGACCATTAATTTCATAGAACAGGACACCTTGGTGGCCGTTATCCCTTACATACGAATGAGGGGGAAGTATTGTTGAAAATGCATGGAGAAATTTCCATCAGGGAACTTTGAATTGCGACACAGGGGAAAGCAGACAAACCGACAGTGTTGCTCTAATTTAGGGTGAGAAAGGGCCTGTGAATATTAAATATTTCCGCAAACATGAATAACAAGAACTAGATAGGGTTGGTGTGAGAGTTATCTGTGTGTATGTGGGATTTGGAATGCCATTACATTCCTATGTTTTGGACTTTCCCGTTTATTGACAGACGTATCAGATGTACCTTGCCTTTGGCTGACTCTTTATGACAAACTTAACTTTACATATCAACTACTCAAAAGTAACTTAGCTACTAGTTGAAATATTAACACATTTTCAATAACGAAGGTCATTTAAGATCCACAGTTAGCTAGTCAGCAAGCTATTGGATCTAATGTGTGTGTGTGTGTGTGTGTGTGTGTGTGTGTGTGTGTGTGTGTGTGTGTGTGTGTGTGTAGGCTACGTGTGTCGAAAACAAGAGAGAGCCAGCCAAAGTATGTGTGGTGAGACTTTATGCTCACGTTTAAAAGCACAGGCTAAACAAAATTGTTGTGGAGGGAGAGAGGGAGGGAAAATGAGCTTGCTCCAAGAATACCGTGCTCAGAAAATAAACAATAATCGAGGCTATAAAAATCGGCTTTGAACAACAGCTACATTGAAATGCTCATTGTAAACCAATCTGCAACTGTCATAAGGCCAATGGCTATGCTATGGCCGCCATGGAGCATAATACAGCGGACAAATGGCAACTGCAATGAGGTGTTTGCGGGATGAGCCTGGGCGAAAATTGGATGCGGCGAGATGCTCAGCTCTCCTGATGCATTTCACACTTAATTTGTCCCTTTATCTATGAAGTGGGCTGAGACGGCGACGCAAACAGACTCGGCTCATGCGGCGAGGGTTCAGAATGGCAATGGACGTTGCTTGGCTTGAAAATGACTGGTGAGGAAGCAATCTCAGTGCCCTGCTTTGAGTTTTCTGAACAAAGCTGCAAATTCTAACACGGAATAAGCAAATTAGAATAAAAGTAGTAAAAAAAAGACAATAACAACATCACTTTATAAAACGTTTTAAAACACAGTTTTGAATGCATTAAATGCATGTCTCGACGAATTATCAGGCAACTATAACGCTGTAGACTAGACTACACATATAAACTGTTTTGGACCATTTTCTCAAGTATTTATTGAGGTGTCCCATTGTTGGGAACCTGTATACATTACACGGCGGAGAGTTTCTCTGTTTATGTCGAGCTTGTCTGTGTGATTTCCTATTGTCCTCTAGATTAGTACCTGTGTAATGAGGGACACGGTGAATTATGGTACATACACTTAAAAAGGCAATTTACAGAGAGCGAGGCAGAGAAAGAGAAAAGAGCAGATAGAGAGAGAACACAGACTGACAACGAATGTTGATGATTCCTTAAAGGGGTGTGTGTGTGTGTGTGTGTGTGTGTGCGTGTGTGTGTGTGTGTGTGTGTGTGTGTGTGAGAGAGAGAGAAACAGAGAGAGAGAGACTGAGATAGAGATTGAGAGAGAGAAAGAAAGAGAAAGAAAGAGAGAGAGATTGAGAGAAAGAGAGAGAAAGAGAGAGAGAGAGAAAGAGAGAGAGAGATTTGTGCCGGCTCATAGAGACTCAGCTCCAGGTTCGGCGGTGCTGCTTCTTCTTCTGCACCTCGGCGTCCTTCTCTGTCACAGGCAGGATCAATAGATGGCACTGTTCTCTTTCCCGCTCGTCTCGTCTCTCGTCTCGTCTCGTCTCGCCTCGGCTCAGGCAGACGCTGATGAGTGGAGGCCAGCCCGAGCTGGATGATTAACTAAATCCTGCTGCTGCCCCCCCCCCTCCCCTCTCCCCCTCCTTTTCCTCAATCTCTTCCGCAGTTAAAGAAACAGCACAGTCAATGATATGCGTCGGCTCGGCTGCCAATGAACAAGTCTCTCTTTTTTTTTTTTTTTTTAACGGAAGCTTGTTAAGGAAAGCGTTTGTAGCTTTCGCCTCGTCAAGGTGCCATAAAGCTGGAATGGGCTGTTGCCGCGTGGCTCACCTGGGAGTCATGAGCGGGAAGCCAGATGAAACAACGGTCTCAAAATGAGAAAACGAGGGAGTTATCGGCTCTCTCTCTCTCTCTCTCTCTCTCTCTCTCTCTCTCTCTCTCCCTCTTTTCTCTCTCTCTCTCTCTCTCTCTCTCTCTCTGGGCTATGTGAAAGATCAAAGACTAATGCTCACCCACCTCCCACACACACAACAGCATTAGCATAATGTGTAGCCCATGTTGGAGACATGTTTTTCTGTGTGGACATGGATGCAATGTGCCAGCTATCGAATAACAACAACATCACCACGCTACTAGCGCCACCATTTAACACTGACTTCTATTATCCACTCCATTCTTGGTTGCAATTAAGTTAAGGCCAAACTGCAAATGTAATAGAATGTCAAGGGTTAGGCAGCACGGTTATTTCTGCAATGATAACACCATGGTGCAGTGAAGGTTTTTCTTTTTTTAATCGTTTCAGTGACTGTTTGTTTGGGTAGTTATTAGGTAATAGCTTAAAACAACACTGCTTACCTGATGTAAGTGGCTATGGCCTGTGAGATCTGAGGTACATTGTTCTACATCTGTTTGAGTCAGGCAGGAGAAAGAACATGAAGGTGTGTGTTGGTTCTGTAGCTTCTGGTGATTCACCCAGACAAACGCTAGTTTGATCTTTCAGCAAAGGATCATGTCTACAGTTTGAATGTCTCTGCTCGTGTCTCTCTCTCTCTCTCTCTCTGTATTTGATTGTTTCTATGTAGGAGCGTGTGAAAAAAAGTCAGCGTGATTTGTACACCCATAGACTGTGACAGTGCTATTCTGTTGATCCAAAACACCAAGACAAATGCCACACATCTCAGATCAACTTTTCCGCTGACAGAAATGTCACGGCATGACACAGAGCCATGAAACTAAGAAATTAGACTTGAAATGCCTCACAGTGGCCAAACACAAATCCCTGCACCTATCTCTAGGAAGTACCTGCGACAATGACCTGACTAACAATGACTCCCGTCATCAAGCCTTTGAAAACAAATGGGTAACCTTGAGCTGCCGTTCCCTTCTTCATGGTGAAAGCAAGAAAAAGCGGGTCGGCCGAGAAATAACTTCTCCACGAGGCTCGTGCCCTTTCGCTTGCTCTTTTTTTTTGTGGTTAAATCCTTGAAAGAGCGTCCTTGTCAAAGCACCGGGAAATCAATTTATCTGTGCCCGGAGGAACCTGGGGTGAGGCTGGGATGCAGTGGGGGTGGGATGGGGTGGGGGGTGTTACATGGCACAGTGGACATCTATGGAGATATGTGGAGGAGCAGTAGGCAAGATAGAGTTTTGAGACACACACCAACAGCAACACACACACACACACACACACACACACACACACACACACACACGTGCACACCAACACCCCCCACCTCGTGTCAGCAGCCTCATGTAGACTGCGAGCATGTGAAAGTGTGTGTCATGAGACATAAAGATAGCACCAACATATGGAAAAACAGTTAATCACCTCCCTCTCACTGTCACTTACCTCTCTACACCCCCCCCCCCCCCCTTTCTCTCTCTCTCTCACACACACACACAAATATACCTTCTGGCATGTTATGACATGCCCTCCTTTGAAAGAGCGAGATTATAAAGAATGTTTACGGGCTTATATAGATCACGGTCTGTTGTGCTAACACGAGCTTTCAGGTTATTAAAAGGACAGGCCTACTGATTGGGGTCAGTGAGGAGGCAGAGCACAGCCAGAAACAATTAGTCATGTGGTCGGACCATAGTCACAGAGGAGATATCCATACGGTTAATTTGGTGAATTGGCCTGACGGACCGAATACATGCATGTCCTCTTTCTATTATTAATCTTCATCAAAAAGGCGGTGTGGGTATTACTGTGTTACGGGTCATGCACAGTTTTGTCCTGATGTTTTTCAAATGATGTTTACCTTAACGGATTTCTATATGTATAAAATCTTTCATTATGGCCTTGGGGCATGTGTGGGCAAGGCTATCGTACATAGCCTGATGTTTACAAACAAGAATAAGACGAGCATGGAGGCTGATAGGCATTCTAGACGGCACAAGAGTGGAAAACACACAGTGAGAGCCAAGGGGAGAGTGTAACACACACACACGCATGCACGCACACACACACACACACACACACACACACACAGACACACACACACACACACACACACACACACACAAATGGCCTCGGGGACTGTTTTTACCACAGGAATCCCACACACTGCCCTATGTGTGGAGAAGACCAGAATTCTGAAATGGATGACATAATCACGACCCAGCCAAGAATATATGGACTATGTGTGGCCTTGTTTGCGTATATATTGATATTAATCATGGCACCGTACGTTTAATGAATAATTCTTTGGAGATTTAATTTGCTTTGGGCTATTTTTTTATCTGTTTAATGTTCTCTGAAACCATGAGAAACAAATCATTACCGCTTGTGTAAACAATTCCTTATTATAACAGTGCCCAAATTTAGTGAAAATTAAATAACTTCACAGTTGGTCTCATTGTTTGTTTTTATTTACCGCATGCAAGTAGAAAGGTCAAATTGTTTCAGTGATAACCGTGGAGGTCTGTATTATATCAAGAAAAACCCAGAGTCTGAAGTTCAATGCACATGTTTTGTCTAAGTCTCCTGTTGGTGTTTGAAGAAACACGTGTCGGAATGCTGGTCACAGCACCTTGGTTGCCGGTGTTAGGGGCTCAAATGCAAGCTCAGCGCTCGGGGATAATAAGGTGAACAGCAAATCCACATTTGTTTATTTCCACTCGTTTCCCAAAGCACGGGCACGCACACACACACACACACACACACACACACACACACACACACACACACAAACACACACACAAATCCTATTTATTTCTTTTTCTTTTTCCCTCTTTCTTCTCTCTCTGTTTCACTTCTACCTGTCCTTATCTCTCTTTGCATCTTCTACTCTCTTTCTCTTTCTCTTACTCTATCTCTTTTCATCTTTCTATTCTCATACTCATTTCCTCACTCGTTCCCTCTCTCACACACTTCAAAACATCCTTCTACTCTCTCTTTCTCTCGCTTTCTCTAAATCTCTCTCTACCTCTTTCTCACTCGCTCAATCACGCTACCCTCCTTCCCTACCTTCTCCTGTGTTGCCCCTTCAGAACCCATCATTGTATAAGCCCCTCCCTTGAGGCCAGTGTTGTCCAGTTGGTCTCCACCTTTAACTGTGACAGTTTGATCGGTGTGCAGGGCCTTGCATGGATGCACACAATCAGGGGAATAAGGGCGAGCAGGCTCCGTGCACGTGCAGCGACCACAGGGAGCTAAACAAATGCACCCCGGCCGCATTGTAATGAAGACTAGTCTGTTATTTTCATAGACAAACCACCCCGGCTTAGTGGGAAGCCTTAACATTAAGGCAATGACTCGAGACTGGGTGTGTATGAATATCTTGGAGAGAGAGAGAGAAAGAGAAAGAGGGAATTAATGTAAATGTGTTGTTTGTGTGTTTGTGGATAGGTGGGTGTGGATGCGCTTTGTGTACTGTATATGCTTGATGTCTTTTTTGTGTGTGTGTGTGTGTGTGTGTGTGTGTGTGTTTGTGCTTAGTGTCTGTCTTTGTGTGTTTGCACGCACGTGCGTGTGTTATAATGACATGGCTTAATGACATACTAGAGCTCTATTATGATGATAACAAACGGTATGAGAAATGAAACGCACCTTATTGGTTAATCCATACTTATTCCCCAAACACATCCTCGTCATTACTCCGGAACAAATCGCCAAGCTTAAATATGACAGGTGTAATGTGGTGTGCTCTCCTCCACAAATCTTTCCCAGCTTACGGTAATGGTGCAGGGTCTTATCGCCCGCTGAGATAGGGTTTAAAAGACACAACATTCTTCTGTACGGCTTCCCGTATGGCCTCTATCATGCTCCAGAGAGTGTGCTATTTAGCCTGTTCAGGATTAATGAACATGGGAGGAATTGGTGTTTATGTTTTTCACTGACCGTCTTTTGTGATGATTTTTGGCACAGTGTACTGAACGTGTACCGGATGCTGGCTAGCTTAGCTGTGCGTGTGGAATGCTGGTAAACCTCACTCCCTTCGAGAGTGCTGCTGGTATAAAAGCTAGTAGCCTGGCTTTTAGCTCAATTGTCAGCACAGTGGACTGCCTATCCGAGGCGCTGCTGTTTCGCAGGGTTGAACTGCGCAGATACAACACAACACAGATTATATTTGTTTACATGTATTCTTTTAGCAGATATTTTTCATTCAAAGTGACTTACAAGTCAATTATGTGACAAGGGACTACACCCCGAGCAACTTGTTTTTAAGTGCTTTGCTCAAGGACACAACAGCGGAAGCTGAGAATTGAATACACAACTTTTCAGGCTACTACAAGCTAGCCCAGCTCCTTAACCACTATTCTACCACCGCCATCTTCATCTCAGTGACAGAATCATAATATGAAGCTTTAATGCTAATTTAAATGATTTGTTGATGAATGGAGTTTGTTAAGCGCATGAAGTCAATGTATGGATCAACTGTACTGTATGTTGGCAATCATGTAGTTTGTGTCTAATTTTCACCATTTGACACTGTGACAGCAACAGTTTGGGGCCAACAGACCATTGTGTGTTTTGAACTACATTAAACCATGTTAAGTTCTGTGAATATCCAGAGGAGAAAGCTGACCACCACCAACTGCCAATTCATACTTCGCAATGTACTTCTGACTTAATGTCATGTAGACAGGAAGCGCATGAAAAACAATGCAACAGCCTCATCAGTGTTTAACATTATTGTTTCAAAGACTAAATTAAAAATTTCAAACAGCCACCACACTCTTCTGTACTATTCACAGGCTTTAAACAGGAAATGAGTTTTCATCCCAGTGTTTCAGCAGCCCTTTGTAAGCACTCTCTGCTTCATCCCAGGAAATCCATTTGTCTTAGTTCTCTTGAAAGCTCCACCAGCAAAAAAGGAAAAGTCAGCTGCCTGCATCAGCCAATTAATGTAACGATAATTTTAAGAAGCTAATTAGAATAATCGATTATTAACAGTCCTGTTGTGCTTCCCCAAATCATCATCTGCGGGGATGATTTTAGTCAAATGGCTTGGAGAAGATCAGACACAGGGGGGTTTGATGCAGTTACTTCCTTTTTATCATGAAAGAGGCTTAGAAGTGAAGAGCTCTGATTATTTCCACGAAAAATAACAAAAATCTCAGCTAAGATGCCTTTTTCTTTTTATGTGCGAGTAGGACATTTTGACTTTAACGACAGGCCAACCATTAGTGCCCGACTCATTTCTCAGTATAACACACACAAAAAAAAAAAGGATAAAAATATACATGGTGTTCCGACATTATCCAGAAGAGGCAATTATCAAAGAAAACAAAAGAACCGCATGCTGACGTCCTCTTCTGGGGGGGACCAGGAAGATGAAAAGCTGATCTTTTTCTCCAGGAGCCAACTTCGCTTGGTGAAGTGCACTACTGAGGCATAAAATAAGGAGGGAAGAGAGAAGCGAAGAAGGGGAAAGGAGAGAAAAAAAGAAATGAGTGTGTGTGTGTGTGTGTGTGTGTGTGTGTGTGTGGGGGGGGGGGGTGGATCATGCATCTGAATTTCATGAGCGGGACCCTTTGATGAGCCTTTTGCTTTGAATGAGGTGATGAGAGGGGCGTAGGTGGGGGTGAGAAAAGACCCACATTACTGTGGAGAGACCACCCGAATCTCTGATAGTCGGGGTGCTCGGCGGCAGCCTGAGGGAGATGTGCATACATTATGGAGCCAAAACAAGTGTGACTGCACCTATGGAAATATGAAGGGATGGAGGTGCAGTCAAGCCTTCAGAGATGCTGCTACATGCACACAAAGGCTCTTTCATCTGGTGTGTGTGTGTGTGTGTGTGTGTGTGTGTGTGTGTGTGTGTGTACAGTACAGTATATGGAGCTATAAAAGGGAGGTGACTGTGAGAGAGATTTATAAATCTATGGGAGTAAGATGACATGTTTTTCACTCTGATGAGATGCATACATCAGAGATTGATGTGAGATGTGTGTGTGTGTGTGTGTGTGTGTGTGTGTGTGTGTGTGTGTGTGTGTGTGATAGATAGATATAGAGAGAGAGAGAGAGAGAGAGAGAGAGAGAGAGAGGGAGAGAGGGAGAGAGAGAGATTCTAATTAGTGTAACCAAGCCACACAAAGTTTCTTTCATATGGTGTGCGTGAATGTGATGTGTGTGTGTGCAGTGTGTGTGTGTGTGAGAGAGAGAGAGAGAGATAGAGAGACACCGAGAGAGAGAGAGAGAGAGAGAGACAGACAGATGCATTGTGAAAAATGTTTGTGCTTCATGCTCATTTGAATAGAACAACCCTGCACATCTGAGTGCTTGTGTAACTGTATGTGCAGGTGTCATCTGTACTACTGTATGTGCATATGTTTAAACCTGTGTGTTGGAGAGCTCGCCTTGCTATTTGTGCCACGTGTTGGCTGCCTGTGTGTCCTCACATTTAATGGAGGTCCACGAGGGCCCGGCCAAAAGAGTATTCTGATGACCCCCACTTAAGTTATTGACAATGCCGCTGATTAAAACGAACAACACCGCTCTCCTCACTTCATAATCAACACAGGATTAATTGTGGCACCATAATTGAGAAGACATAATCTAATTAGGGGCCCTGTTCAGGCCTCACACACTATTTGATGAATCCAATCCCAGGGCAGACACCGAACAGGCACCAAAAGAGCAACGGAAGTGGCTCTGAGATCAAACGCCGGCTACAATAGTGTTGTCTGGTGTTACGCCATTAAAGCGAGCACGGTCTCAAAGGGGACGCTAGTCCTGTTGGCAACCGTGCTGTCATATTTTGGAGAGGCAAATTCAGTCGAATTCAATACAAGTGAGATACAATTGCTCGGTCACACATTATGCTAAGTGCTCTTATTATGGACTAGCCAAGCTAATGCGCTATTAAGTTAATTAATTGAGTTATTATGTAGGTGATAAATAGCAACCGGTACTCCGTACCTCGGTACAAAAATGTTTTATCATGTGGGACTAATCCTTACCATAAAATGTACTGTAACTCCATACACATTTTGAACAGCTAAATGCTCTAATGCTGATTTGATTGATCAAGATTTACAGCCACATTCATCTCACTCATTTGGTATAGACTCGTTGTGTATATATATATATATATACACAACATGTTTTATGATTTCTATAAGGGCCAGGATGATTTTGTGATGGGTGGTTGAGTTGGGTGGAGCTGTTGGTAATCCATCATGGCAGCATTCAATTGGTTTGTGACCTTATCTCTGTCTTAGTCCATTGGCTGTATCCGGCTCCTGCCTGTCACATCCAGTCTTGGTGACTTTCTTTTTTCTTTCTTGGCAAATTCCTCCTTTGCATCCCATATTAGAATCCTTCACTTTCAAGAGCGACTGTGGCGGCACAGCATAATGTGAGTCTTGAACTTGCTGTGATTCACTGAACAGTGTCACATAGACACACGACTGTGGGCTCATTATTTGGGGAAAAAAAAGAAAAGCCAGTTCAAGGACATGGTGATGACAGCTATGTCGAGCGGTGTTGAAGTGATAAAAAATACATGAAAATGCTCTGTGGTCCGTGTCATGGGACCAGGCATAGCACATAGCTTTACCACAGATCCTTATGAAGTGCTCCTCCTCCTTATAGCATCGGATTTTTTTTTTTTAATATATCATCAGCTTCAAATCATATGATGAAACAAGTAAGCTGTGTCTGTCATTCCGTAACTTATGACGAACTTTGGCAGAACATGTATGTAGTTTTTATTTTTTTTTGTAATCTTTTGTCATTTTTTTGGTCAGCACACATTGGCATAATGATCAGATGTTTCAGTTTAGTGACAAGTCAGAACGGATGTCACCTAGCAGATCTTGAAATCTTACAATGAAGGGTCAGAACACAATCCCCCGGACCACCATGGGAAGAGTCCTCTGGGGTTTATCAGTGAAGCCATCTGATTAGCAGGAGAGAAGAATTTTACAATTTGTTATAGTACCTCTAACTTTGCAAATCAAATGCAGAGTAAAACAGAGTGATTCTAGGTACAAACAACTTTAATTATCACAAGACAACGGTAAAAGATCACAATGTACCCATTTCGGTAACACTTGATTGTCAAAATAAAGAGGACAATAGCTTAGTTTAGCAGCGTAACAGGTTACAGCTTTCACACCAGACTCCATAATTACTTCAAGATTGATTTTCTTGCTGTGATAATTGGTGACAGATACAGTGTGTGTGTGTGTGTGTGTGTGTGTGTGTGTGTGTGTGTGTGTGTTTGTGTGTGTGTGTGTGTGTGTGTGTGTGTGTGTGTGTGTTGTGCATGTGCGTGAGTGTCAGTGAGTGAGTGAGTAAGTGAAACAGAGAGAGAGAGAGAGAGAGAGAGAGAGAGAGTGTTTGTCTGTCTAGGATTCCAATCAATCAGGAAATAAATCCTCTGCAATGCTGCTTAGTAAGCAGATGCAGTTTCCTGTAAAGCATGTATACATCCCATTTAAAACACATACGACTCTACTCAAGTTCCACTGGCATGTCAACTTATATTCCCAGTAGTGGTTATAATTGCATAGGCCTTGAATATTGTTTAGTGAGGCTATTAGTTCATTTCCTTTGTAACACTTGCGGTGTCCCACTTGCAATGGTATGAACATGGTTCAGGTAAAGCAGCCGTTGTGAATGTTGGTCTCAAACTAACAGACTAAGCTATCCAAAAGGAATCCATAGACCTTTGTGAATGCTACCGAGAGTACAGCTGGCCCAAATAAAACTAGAAATCCTCGCAGCCAGAATTCTAACGGAGGCCTTTTGTGATTAATAATGCAATAATGCCAGTAACACTGTGAAGGCTTTTCTCACTTTTTTTTTTTTTTTTGCAGGATGCTTGTTGGGTCACAGAACTACATAATACATGGCCTTGGTGGCTGCATGGTGGGAATGATTGAGTGTGATAGCATGTGTCCCTCACATAATTGTACACTATCAACATTAATTCGAAGATGATCTCAAAACCTCAGAAATGCAATACATTCCAACCTACTTTTCAGAGCGACCGACAGTAAAGGGATACAAGGGGTGTTGATGCCAGAGCACCACCACAGCTGCATGGTAGAGAGTGGCTGTGATAACAGGGGGTATTTATGGGGTGTGCTGCCTATGCGATGAGTGACGTGTGTGATGTGTGATGATGTGTGTGTGCCTGTGTGATGTGATATTTGTATGTGTGTGTGTATGTGTGTGTGTGTGTGTGTGTGTGTGTGTGTGTGTGTGTGTGTGTATGTATGTATGTGTGTGTGTGTGTGTGTGTGTGTGTGTGTGTGTGTGTGTGTCTGTGTCTGTGTCTGTGTCTGTGTCTGTGTGTGTGTGTGTGTGTGCGTGCGAGAGAGAGAGAGAGAGAGAGAGAGAGAGAGAGAGTGAGAGAGAGAGAGAGAGAGAGAGAGAGAGAGTGAGTGACGTGCAGATGTGTGCTGTCTGGTGGTGGGTTGCTAGGCAAGGGAACACAACTGGTGGCAGAATGCTCAATAAAGCACTGGAGTCGTTTCTGCATATATACGGCATCCTTGGAAGTGTGGAAGTGTGTTATATACCTCTTCACCTTACACTTCAGGCTGCAACAGTGGCATCATGGTTGACCCTCACACTGAGGTATAATTAGTTTGTCTGTAACACTCGTCTGACCCGACGTGATGCCGTGTGGTGCGACACAGCACAGCCCAGCACAGCACAGCCCAGCACAGCACAGCACAGCACAGCACAGCACAGCACAGCACAGACACTGCAGGGCAAACGAGAGGAGAAATGGCTGCCGCCCCATTCCTGCAGTCACCAGTATCAGACAGACGTCCCTCTGTGCGAAATTGGCACAGTCTCCATCCCCTGGCCTCGTCGTCCTCCTCCTCCTCCTCCTCCTCCTCCTCCGGTCCCTGCCTTTCACTGCCATGCTACTGAAGTGGTGCCAAGGTGCCCGCAGGGGTATACCTTCCCCTCCCCCACCCCACCCCACCCCGCTCCAACCCCCCACCCAATCACCTACTCCCCGTCCTCTCTTACCGTCCTCCCCCCTCAATGAAATGAGGCAATGAAACATTTCACGTCGCTTTGCATATTAAGCATGCGACTAATTTCCATTATTCTTTCTCTCTCCCTGTCTCTCTCTCTCTCTAAGACGATTAAGAGCTTTTTGTCGTGTGGTTAAACTTGTCTCTATGGCGCAAAGACTATGTATACAGGCCAAAAACAACTCAGCACAAAGCAAAAACCAATACATGGGACACCTGATTTGATAAAGTGTGTATTGTCCTCCATCTCGTCGACCACTTACTGCATTAATCTATCACAGGCTATACTACACTGACGGTCGTTGTAGTGCCTCACTGAAACAACAACATTGATTATTTCCTCTCAGTAATATTCACTTAAACCCTGGTTCATAAAGTAAAAATAACCGTGTGACCATGTAAAATGCCACGCACCATATAAATAGCTCCAATCAATGTCCAGTGATAATTGTGTCATTTCACTATAGCAGGTCATTCATGACTGCATGATGCCATGAAAGTTTAATGACATGTCACATGCTGTTATGGCATACAGATAGCTGTATCCCAATAATGCAGGGCTCAATGTTGGCTTGTGAAAGTGGTTACCAGGCATGAGGTTTTGAATGCCAAAGCCAACCGGATCTGGTTGCAGCTGATAACAATTTAGTAGCCATGGGCAACCATTAATGTCGAGCCCTGCATTGATGGTAATATACATTGTCAAATCATCAGTTGTCATGATCATGATGACGTCTGCCATAACATGTTTATAACTGGGTTATGTAAGCCATATGAAATTTGGTTCAATTTCAATCAGCAACTATCACCCTTTTATGCTCACTCACTATCAGAATGTCCATGATGATGCGTATGAGTGGTTGGCCTCGATGAAAAGTACCCAGCTTGGCAGTTGACACCGCTGCGAATCTTAGTCACCCACAAAATACCACTCCCTGCTTCCCCCCCACCCCTCGCTCCCTCCCTCTCTTTTTCTCATTATTTCCCTTCTTTCGTTTTTCACGCCTCAGACAGATGGTGTCTCCGTCACTGTGAGACAACTAATTTCCTGGGATATTTACCATTCCCCCATAATATGTTTTATTCACAGCAATAACACAGCCTGACAGACATTTAATCTGCAAAGGCTCCCCCCCCATCCCCCCCCACTCCCCCTCTTCTTTTTCTTCTTCTTCTTCAGCCCACACCTAAGATCATAGTCTGTGATGGAGGGCAGAAATGATCTAGTCCTGGGAATGGCTGGTATTTCTCTTGTGTTCAGATTCAAACAGATAGAGGTGCAGAGGGTAGCCTCAGCGTGTGTAGATGATATGAAAGACTCCTCTGTTTGAACTAATCATAACAATGGCCGGCATTTGGCGTGGCATCTGTCACCTGTGTGTTGCTTGATCTGGGAGGCCTGTGATATATCAACATTCTGTGCTGCATGGGGACTTTGAAGGCGTTCGGTTTCCCTTAAAGGGCCAGGGTGCTCTTTTTCCATGGAACATTTCATGTCAAAGACAGTAGCTCTTCACAGTCCTCTAGCTGTAAAGGAAAAACGGACTCTTTAGATATGTTCAGTGTCTCGAACCAAGCCATAAACAATTAACACTCAAAAAAGAAGACTATAGTGTTTTGAGTCAGGTTTTTAATGATCTAAATAATTAAAATATATTAATGCGCAGAATGACAACGATTTATGCTCAAATATGTACAGTTACTGATTAGTTGATCGCTCCTGCTTTCAATCCCTTTCCACCTAACAAAACCCATATTTGTCAGCCATTTTAAAAGTGGCTGCCATGGGCCCCAGGGGCCAAATCTGAGGTGCCTAAAATTTTAAATCTGACCAGACCCCCTTTGTAGATTTGTATAAGCAATTTGAATGTTTTATCACAAAGTGATCAATGTTAAGCCTATCTGCCCCACTTTAAAAGGCTGTTTTGGATATTACAAAGCTGATGACAAAGTCGTTCTATGCTCCCTATTTTTTTATATCTTCAAAATAGAAAAATACAGCATTTTATTTTGATATATAATATGGTCACTGCATTTTGTAATGTATTTTGATACATTTCAAATGAGAGTATACAGAGAGAAGGGGGATAGCTGATGCCAAAACATAGCCTATAACCCTGCTAGTCTCTTGCTGCCTTTGCTGTTTGGCACAGAAGAGAGCGGGAGGATGGTTCAAGCAATGCTTTGAACTGAAGCATTCTGCTCACCGAAATGCGGTCAAGGCGCAGTCAGCTAATCAGATAAGCCAGCAATTATCTGGTGTGGAGTCTTAGAATCGCCACATTGATCGACAGAAGTCAACAAATGATCACACACTGAGTAGACTCTAATTAAAACTGGGCTTTTGCTGGCGGTACCATGATTGCAATTATAGTGAAGGGCAGCCAGTATTGTATGAGTTCGAATATGATTACAAGCCATTGTTCAAGAGAGTGTGAGTCATTATGATTGTGGGGAAAAACACAGTATAGTATCTGCCTCACAAACCATAGTGACTGTTTGGCTGTAGTACCATATGTGCTTGCCTTTTGGCTTACATTTTTACTTTATTTCTTAGACCTACTGTATAGCTTCTTTAATGTTAGCTCCAATGTATTCAGATGTTTAAATGAATTGTTTAACACAGTGTAATTTTTATTAGATAGGTTGTTATAAGATAGGGTAAGGGTTAAGTATGTGTGGTATTATCTTACACTACATAAATTAAGCCGTAAAATGGACAGTTAATAGTTTCTATTTCATGACGTTTGCACTGAACTAAACCTTCATATAATTTTACTAGCAACTAAGTCTAATCTCTGGGTTACGCATCAGTGGATAGGATACACACATGCCACATAAAGGCCATTTATTGTCCAGTTAAATAAAACTGTAAAGTGTTAACCAGCACCAGTTGTATTGATTGATTCTGGCCTGTGGACGGGGGGGATTAAGAGTGTCCTAGTGCAGAGGTGCTTCCTGCTCCTGATTTGTTTAAAGGTGCTCCCCCGTGTACTGACCTCCCCTCTCCTCGGGGGGGGGAGAGGAGAGCTGAGCGCTGACATTAATTACCCAATTAAGAAAGCGGATTACCTTCTGCTTGATTCAAAGCTGGAGAGTGTCGCTTGCATTATCCCTTCCCCTTGAGGGAGATACGGAGCTGCCCGCGAGACCAGAGCTCAACTTTTTCCTCGGCTAATCCCGATGCCGCTCCTCGGAGACGCCTGGCACACCTTTCCCCCCTCCGAGTCTCTTCTCCTCTCAGCTTCATGCACTCTGTCCTGAGTTGTCTCCAAGACATCCTTTGTTTTTTTTGTTTTTTTGTTTCTTTTTCACGAACCATGCACTCGTGGTCTCTTTGAAGCTGAGAATAAAAAGATAGGCAAAAACACTCTCATCTAGATATGTTTTAGGTTCTTGAGATGCATATGTAATTTACTTTGTGTAGGTCACTTTGTGTATGTAGATTATGCACAATATGTGTGTGTGTGTGTGTGTGTGTGTGTGTGTGTGTGTGTGTTTGAATGTACTGCATATAAAGTATATGCATTGGAGCGCTTGTTATTTCCTTTCGTCGCATTGCATTATTCTCATAGTAAACATGACATGAATAAAAAACATTGACCTTATAAGGCAAACAGTTGAACGTAAACAAACAAGCAAAGAATGTAGACGTCTCTCCATCTATGTATCTACGGCATCCTTGCAGCCACTTGTAAAAAATAGAAATGAGCTCCAGTCAGACAGCACAGAAATCACATGTTGTTATGCAACCGACCCTCATCAGCCACGCTAAACACACATCATCCTCTCCTAGTGCAGTGGATTGATTTGGCTTTGTGTTACCCCTGCACTAGATCAGCTTTGTGTTCTCTTAATGGCCACCTCCTGCTACTTCCCTCCAATAAGGTTTCTCTGGTAAGCAGAAAGGCCACAACAATTTATAGGATATATAAAATCCATATGTAGCTAGCGTTTCACTCTGGGTATTCTTCTTCCTCATTAATAATGCATTTATACCGTATATGTATCTTATTAAGGTTATGAATCTCTTGTATGTCATAGATCTTTTAACTCGAGTTTATTGCCTTTCGTGGTGTTGTAATGGTGTTAGTGCTTTTAAAGTTATCCCACAATTCTTGTCTTCCATAAGCAAGAAACCTCTCACTGTAAGTACTGAAACCTCTCACTGTGTGTTATTTTTACAACATGTATCTGTGGTTTCAGAATAACCTGTCAGCATGACACTCTCAAATGGCAACACTTGACCGTGGTGCTACAGCGCATTATATCGATATTACTTAATGTCATCAGTCCATTCGTAGCACAGTAACTGTATAACAGCATGGTTGAGGTAATACACAAATGTGCCAGTGAAATCAGGTCGTTTACATGGGCTTCTTGAGCTCTGGAGGCGGTCATACACACACACACACACACACACACACACACACACACACACACACACACACACACACACACACACACACACACACACACACACACAGGCCAACTCAAGTGGTCCCAAGTGGTCAAGGCTATAGGGGCATAAGGGCGAGTCCTTCCCATCTCCCCTCTGGCCATCCCAGGGGAAGATAACCACACAGGTGTCTTTTGTCTTGGCCTCTCCCAATCCTCTCTTTATTCTCTACATCCCTTCCTCTCTCTCTCTCTCTCTCTCTCCCTCCCTCCCCATTGTGCACTTTCTATAATATATTCCCTCCCTCTCTCTGAAACACTACATTGATTTCCCTCCACCCTCCATCTCGGTATCTCTCTGCTGGTCAGATCTTGGGCATCACCCCTCCTGGACATGCTGCTGTTGGGATGCAGGAATGGGGGTGTGTGATTTGAGGCTGCATGTGCCTTGCTCTGCTCTGCTCTGCTCTGCTCTGCTGTGCTGTGCTGGTCTGGTCTGCGCACGGTCCAGTCCCACACTGATGAAGACAGATGGCTCTTCTCACGTCGCTTGACTGACAGCTCAAAGCCTGTCAATCTGCCAGTGCTGCCCATGACAAATGGGAGCGGAAGGGACTCTCTGGAGCGCAGGGTCCACGTTCTCCGACAACGCTTTCGATGCCAGGGCTGGATGTCCACTTTATTATAGGGTGACCAGACATCCGCGGTTTCAGGGGGCGGTCCCCGTTTTTGGTTGCCTATACCATGTCCCCGCTTTTTGAAGATAAAACTTGTATGTATATGAATCAGATTGATAGTCAAACTGAAAATATACCCTTTTCCACATATTTGGGATTATGTCCCCGGTTTTGGCATCGGACACCTGGTCACCTTACTTTATTACCGCTTGTGCAGTGGTACTGGCCTAAACATGTGAATAACTTTTGACAGTGAATTCAGTCTGACAACATCACGAAACACACTGAACCAAGCCTTTAAGTTATTAAATGGAATCAGTTCAGACTTTGTCTGAGATTCACACTGAAGTCATAATTTGCAGGTTATGCCGGGTGGGCCTTCTCTGCTAACTGCAATCAGCATTTGTGCACAATGAAGCTTCTAATCGTGTTGGTGCTGTTGTTTTTCTCCCTGTAATGAGAACAATTTCATAATTTCACACAGCAATTATATTGTTTGCTGTTGTTGATTTTCTACACTGCCATGACTAGTTTTGCTCTCTCACCTTCTCTGTAGAGGCTTGTTTTACATATCTTTTAATTTGATACATCCAGGGGCGTTATTAGGGGGTGGACAGGGGAAACGTGCCCCCCCGCCCCCACAATATTTTCATCTAAAAGATGAACAAAGATGAACAAATGGCAGTGACAAATACGTTCTAATTACTATGATTGTAGTGACAGTCTACACGTGCAATAGCCTAAACTAAGACAAGGTCGTATAAGGATAGCAGACACAAAGTACTGACACAAATCTACAAATCACACACAGTTTCATGCACATAGATTTTACATTACTGTTGGTTTCTGGTGGTGGCTTGCCAATCAATGAAGTAAGACTTAACGTCATGGATATCATTAACATTCTGAAAGGAACTGCAGTCGAACAGTGCAGGCTGCTCAAAAGGCACAGCAAAGAGAAATATTCAAATAGCGATATCATGCACTTTTTAGCTCAGAGTAATCAGCCAGCCTCAAAACGCCACGATTACCACTCAGCCATTGATCAAGACAATGAGGAGCAGGATAGCAGTGAAGGACACTCCTGTTTCTGCATCAGCAGATGAGAAGGACTCCAGCGTGCCACTGACATGACATGACTAGGCTCATAGGTTGGTGAGAGCGAATGCTTAATTGTAGCCAGCTAGTTGAGCGCAGCTATTGCATGAAAGCAATCATTTCCCTGGCAGACCTTTACAAAATGCGATCGCTGTGTCAATCATAAGTATTGCTAACACCAAAACACACCTGGCTCTACCCACTCCAGCACACTTGTGTGATCATGGCAGTTCTAGAACCACTGTCCGCCAATGCACTAAGGTAGAAGGCCTACATTTTGCAATTTTTTTTAGCACTATGATGTCCCTACGAAATGTAATTTCTGTTTATGAAAACATAGCAAAGTGTTTTTATGGGTAATTTACTGACATGTACTGTAATTCCCCTTGTGAGTCAAACATTTCCATGCAGATGTCTGGATAATAGGTAAGGTAACAGATCATGCATACTGTAGGTGTTTAAGCATAGTGTAGGCTCTATTATCTACCTAAAAGTGTGCAGATTAAATGATGTGTTTACATAATCTGGTTACTGCCATGACAAATTAGGGTTACAGTAGGGTTAAGATTAGGATGACAGTGCCATGTGTTCATGACAGTGTCATGTCACTCTTATGTAGAGACCTTCAACTAAAGTGTTACCGACATTTCTAAGTGACTTGTTACTGGTAGTGTATGTGGCAGGACTTTTGAGTGACTTTATTTTTTTGAGTGACGTTATTTATTTATTTTGTCCAAGCAGGTTTCTCAGCCACCAAGTGTTATATCGATGTCCACTCGGTGTGAATGTATGTCCTTGAGAGAGAGAGAGACAGGGGAGAAATCCAACGCGAGATTGGAGTCCATTTTTCCATTGATCTTTCCCAGCAGCATTCCTGTGCGGGATTTGTCAGGTTGCACCTCGCCAGGGAAGCCATTCTGTGCTCTTTGCAGAAAGATGATGCTTAGACTTAACAAATTCCAGCACTCGAAGCAATAAGAGAGAGTGCTGTGTTGAACAATGGCTTTGTTGGCACGGTGCACCCTTGTCATCATTAGTGTGTATGTGCGTGTGTGTGTGTGTGTTTGTGTGTGTGCGTGTGTGTGTATTTGTGTCACTTATTCACTCTGCCTCCCTCTATCTCTCTGTCTATCTCTCTCTCCTCTCTCCCTCTCTCTCTCTCTCCTCCTGTGAAGCATGTATTCAAGCGTGTGTTTCTGCCTGCTGCAGTAAACACTCAAAGAGGAGTGAAAAGAGAACACCTCTCCAGAATTCAATACAGCGGGCCCAGGTGGTCCATCCCTAATGGCGCACAGATACGCAGTCTGGGTAAACAGCACGGACGGGCCTGGAAAAGGAGCGCTGGATCAACAAAAAAATGCTCTCGAAAGGAAGAAGAGGGGGGAAAAGAACGAAAAAGATGAAGGGGTAAAAAAGCAATAACAAAATTGTGTGAATGAAGAGGCAGAGAGAAAGGGAATTGACGCTTGCTTTCTTCTCGCAGAACCCAAATTAATGGTTGTTGGGAAATGTTACGTCACTCTCATGGAAATGGACCGAACAAGTCCGGATATGTGCCAAGTCCACACAGCTCAGGTCAGTAGAGCTGGCGATGGAGCCTTAGAAGGCTACACACTCACCTGAAAAGGTTGGTGACCTTGAAATATAAACACATCTGAGTACAAATGCATGACTTGTATGGAGTGTGAAGGTCTTGTGCAATTATCCTACCTGGCTGTTAGCCTTTATCACCGAGGTAGAGGGACCTATATGTGTGTGTGTGTGTGTGTGTGTGTGTGTGTGTGTGTGAGAGAGAGAGAGAGGGAGAGAGGGAGAGAGAGAGGGAGTGTGTGTGTGTGTGTGTGTGTGTGTGTGTGTGTGTGTGTGTGTGTGTGTGTGCCTGTGTGCGTACGGGTGAGAGAGAGAGAGAGAGAGAGAGAGAGAGAGAGAGAGAGAGAGTGAGTGTGTAGGGAGGCACTTCTTCTTACACATGGAGAAATAATGAGACGAGGCCTTGCAGTTTCGTAGCCCACAGCTGCTACTTTTGTTGAAGGGGTTACGTTTTGCCGAGTGGCAAATTTGAATTGGATCCGCCTGACGCAGAGCGCAGAGGTGTCTGTTTCATCTGAGGCTAAGGGTAATTTCTCATCTTCAAGATTTATGTTGCTTTCAATTGTGTTACTCTCTCTTTCTCTCTCTCTCTCTCTCTCTCTCTCTCTCTCTCTCTCTCTCTCTCTCTCTCTCTCTCTCTCTTTCATTATCTCTCTTTCATTTGCACTGAAGACTATTCCATCATGTTGTTGTTCCTAATGTGTTAACCTGTTTCCCAAACTATTGTTGTTTGTCTTCTTGCTCCTCTTTCTCACTTTTGTGTCCTATTCTGCAATTTTTTGTTTTGCTTTTTTTGTCTCTCACATTGTGTGTGTTTGTGTGTGTGTGTATAAGAGAGAGAGAGAGAGAGAGAGAGAGAGAGAGAGAGAGAGAGAGAGAGAGAGAGACATACACACACACACACACACACACACACACACACACACACACACACAAACTATCGCCATTCTCCAACTCCCCTTACCTATTTACCACAGGTTAGAAAGGGCTCCAAGCAAATGCACACACGCCTCCATGCAATTAAAATGAAATAATTGCTTTAGATTGGGGAGGGGCATAGTCCACATAAAATGTTGACAGAAATCAAAAGTTCAACATCATCGACCATGAAAAGGGGCCTTTTAGCTGCTTGTTTGTCAACAAACACATCATCATATCGCATTATATAAGCCCTCATTTGTCATGTAGCACTATACAAATGAGGAAAAAATACCCTGCATTATGCTGATTTATGCTGATGCCTGCACCTCTTGGAAAGCCACTGGAAGTAGAAAAAAGTAAACACATTTTAGTGCATAGCACAGCCTGTGGGGGAAGTTGGGACTCTTAACACTGCCACAAAGAAGTCAGATTAGGGTGGGTATCTCACCATTTTCACCGTCACTCAAAAGTAGTGCATTTGAATGGCTATGTACTGTATCTGAAGGAGTGGCAATTAAGGCGTCTCTATCAGTCTCTTTCAACCACAGAGACTTAGTGGGGAGAGTGCCTTGAGTGGCTTGATAAGACTGTCATCCACCAAACCTCACCCCAACATCTCGCTTTCCTTGGGCGCTCGCTTTGTTTCTCCTCTCCGTCTTTTTTTTGGCTCTCTCTATCCCCTCCCGCTCTCCATCTCTCTCTACCCACCCTTCCGCTCTCTATCATTCTCTATTCCTCTCTATCAGCCACTCTATCCCTCTCTCTCCATGTTACCTCCCCCTTTCCTTACTCTCTCTCTCTCCCTCTCTCTCTCTCTCTCTCTCTCCGTTCCTCTCTTTCCGTCTGTCTAGCTGTGTGAAGTCCCCCTGGGCCGTCCTATGGCTGACCTCTCTTTAACGTCTCATGTAACATTAACGCGGGAGCCGCTGGAGCCGAGGCTGCTGGGCCCCGCATGCTGATGAAGCTCCACCTATCAGCTGCTCCCGCTTAACTCACATGCAAATCAGCTCCGCTCCGCACCGCGCCGCGTCGCGCGGGGATACGGCTGGAGCCGGGAGACAGCCTTAATCGCCCATCTCTTCGCTTCTTCACTCGTTCTCTTCTCTTCCTTTCCCCTTTCTTTCTTTCTCCCCTTTTTCCAAGATCTTCACTTGGAGAGGCGGTGGAGCAAAATGTTGCATTCGTCATCTTGAAAAAGAAGATGGTGGGGGTACCATACCAAAGTTGCTCTGCTGGAGAACAGACAGAATGTATCAGTGATGATTAGAAAATGCCAATCTGCCCTACAAAGGCAAAGTGCAGTAACTGAGCAAACAGTGAAACTGAGACGAATGCTTTTTCACCAAGTCCAGACAAATGCATTATAGGTAGATTACTAGCAATACACCCATTTCTACTTGGGAAGACATTTTAATAGATAGGAGACTTTGACACAAGACGGAACAGATGTCACAATGCCCATTTTTGAGTCTTAACTCGATTTTGACTAAATGAGTAATTACAGTGGTTTGCCGGGGGCTCTCTGAAAGTGACTGGATAATATGAGAGAGCCAGAGCAGTGAAATTGGGGAGGATGCTAAGAAAGTGTCAGAAAATGGCATCTAGACAACAGAGCTGATCGATGAAAATGTGATTGGTATTGAGGCGTCTGTCTCAGCCTTTGTCCCAAGTTTTTTGGATTTATCGGCCTCGAAATTGTACAATTCCCTACAATTTTTGCTCGCCAACACACTATTTTCCACATCAACAGAGAGGTGGTGTTAGATGCCCTTAATTGAAAATAATTGGCTGGTCCATGCCATTAACCCAGCCGGCAGTGAGGCCATTGATCAAGAAGATGGTATGGGGTAATTGAAACAAACAGCCTGCACGGACACCCGAGGTGTCGACATGGATCCACAGGTGACACTGCACGGGCTGGTGAAAGTGACATGTTTGTCCATAGTGTAATTGATCACCTCTCATCCACAGCCTGGAGCGAAGAGAGCAGGGCGGAGAGGGTTTCTGTTTTTAGAGAAGGAAAGTTGAAAGGTCAAGAGCTTTAATTTGGAGGTAATAGAGTGATTATTAAAGAAGTAAATCACCTGAGGGAGCAAGAGAAGCATCGTTCACTCACACCGTTGGCCACTCTCGTCATTGTATGCCATTAAAATGAGTTTGAAGCCATTATTTCAAGGAATACGAACTACTTTTGCACATTTGTAAAAGGGGGACAGGAACAAGGAACAACCGAAACATGTGCCATTAATGATGCAGGTTTTCTTTTTACAGAGAGGCCTGTTAAAGAATGTTATGGACTCTGCTGTGCTCTGTTCTAAATGGTGTGTACAGAATCATTATAAGCTTAATATACGATTACGAAGACGTTTTTTCCACGCAAGGTCTCTAAACAAAAACGATAGCCTTATTTTCTCAGCTATTATTTCCATTTCCTGGTAATACCATGCAAATAAAGAAATATGCCTCTGCAATGCTTAGACAAGGAGGAAAATCCATGGCGAGTTTTTGAAAAAAAGAGTGAACAAATACCGCAAAACTACACTACTGTTTACCATAAATTCCATAATTTACCTGAAGAGCCCTGAGATGAATGCTTCTTGAAGAATGATTACGGCTGGGGAAAAGCATGGCTGCCCCTTACAGAAAAAGCAAATTGGCTCTGGGTGGTGCCGGCTCTCTGTCAGGAGACATTAGGAAACAAAACCCTTTCAGTGACTCTTTTTTTTATATATAACAGCGCTGACTTTGTTGTTGCCATGCAAGGCATGAGGATTTAGGCACCACCCCACCTCCCAAGCCGTGGGTAACAAAAACCTGAGGATAATGGAACAACAAAATGGAACGGCTGAGAAACAGCAAGGCACTGCCGAGAACAATGCATTTAGGGAAATACCAATTATATGATTAAGTCAGTCTCCACTGACGGCCTCAGTGCATATTTTAAAATGTGTTTTTTTTTTCAAAATGGAAACTGTCAAACAGTCTTTTGAGAAAACCGCGGAGCAGATGTACAAAGCTGTGTGGAATAATTTGGGAACTATGTGAACTCAGTTTGTATCAAAGCATCACCAGAGGGTGCAAACTTCTCAAACATAGCATCAGTGATGATCCTGGTTTTCCCCAGAGGTTGGATTTATTCAACTGGAAAACAAACTTGGGTAAGCATGAACAGATGCTCACTGGTATGACAGATGTGAAAATTAGCCCGATCAGTCTTTGAAGTGAATCTGGAATAGAGGGGCAGTAATTGGTGGTTAGAAGGTGAAAGGTGAGAGAGCAATGTGGTTTGGGTTTTTCCACCCACTGTGACCCCTCCGCAAAGCGCTCCAGCTTTATCGGTATTAGAAACTGATTCTGCCTCGACGAGTGAGCATAACATGCAGGTCAGTGCCCCTGTTTAACCCCGACACGGTGACCTGACAACGTCGCCATGCGGCCCTCGTGTGTTCTCCACCACGACTGCTGGTTCCGCTGTTCCGGGCAGGGCTGGAGCTGTAGTGAGCTCTCTCTCTCTGTGGGAGCAGGGTCCGGTTCATTTCCACTCCATTGCCTCTTGCAGTGGCACTAAATTGGCTGCCAGTGGATCCCATCCCAGCGAAAGCCCTGCTGGACCGAGATCTGATGAAATCTGGACATCCACGGATAGCCCGGCTCAATCCCCTTCTCCTTTTCCACCCCTGGATATATTTCTGTTTAGCTGTGTGTGCTGTAGCAAGGGGTGTTGTGGCCTGTACAGTGACTCTGTTGGCGGAGAGATACCACCACTCGTAATGCCCAGTACTCCATTCACTACAGTGACTACTACCGTGGCAGTTCCCACTGTGGACGAGATGAGAATATTCTGCCTATATTGTATCAATGTAGTGCCATGTATCCTGCCTAAAGAAGTGAAAACAGTCTGCTAGAGTACTGTTTTTACACAGGTCAATACCATCTTATCAATAGTATTCATATTCTCCCTTATTGAAGATAATGGAACACCATTTAAGACGTGGCCAAATGAGTTGGCCTGCACCATATAACTCATAACACAACACTCTATACAAGGCTCCATACACCCTGTGGCATTGTTAATGACATGCCTCACTTTGACCCCAAATATGCCACCAGTTAGCAGTTTGTGTTGACATTACCCTGACATTGGCAAGCAATAAAATCCCAGCGCACTGCCATTCTTGTCATAATTCATGGCAGTACAGACAGAATCCACAGCCATGCACCCGTTCAAAGTCAGTTAAATCATTTGTCTTTCACACACGTTCACGCATGCACGCACACACACACACACACACACACACACACACACAAACACACACATATACACATATACACACACACGCACACATGCACACACACAGCAACAGCAATCACACACACACACACACACACAATCCCAAGACACTTGTCTACCTGCTTTAAATGGCATAGGCAGCACACGTGCCGCTGTCATTGACTGTGTAGACTATTTTATGAAGAGAAAAAGTGCCCTTGTGAATGTACTGTATCACCATCACCACACAGTCTCATGAGGAAAGCCAGTCTTTCATGGGTCCATTCCGATTCCCATTTTACATAGCATAGCACAGTACTTGTAATTGGAGGAGTCTATAACGCATTCAGTATATGAAAGTGTACTGACGACGATATAATATTCTGTAGTATAAATTAATTCAGAGGAGAGGAGAGAAGCATCTCAAGCAGTTTGAAGAAAGAGTGATTTTAAATCATTTTAAGTTTTATGCGTTTTTAGTTCATTAATATTATTGATTTACATGTCACACGACATGTACATAAACACACACCACACACACACACACACACACACACACACACACACACACACACACACACACACACAAACACACACACACACACGTACAGTATCTGCTATGTTAGCAGAACATTCACAGCATGTAGTCTGATTAAGAGGAGGTAAATCAACCCAGTTGGCCATGTTTCTGCGTATCGCGGTTTGCCACCTCTCAGTAGAGACCCTTCACACTGTGAAGGGAAGCAGCCCACCCCCCAGCGAAGTTCTTCAACAGCCACAAAGCTGCAACATTTCTCATTCACTCCATGCTGGCATTTCTGAGAAAATAATAATTAAAAAAAAAAAAGAGAGAAGGGAAGCAGAGCCTAACATATATTATTCAGTATCTGCTATTAGAAAATTTGCCCTGGTCCTACGCGTAAATAATTGACGAATGGTTGTATGTCTTGCAGTCAGCAGATTGCCACCAGTGGGTAAGAAGACAGATACCCATAATTCCTCCATGGAGCTTAATTTCACTGGATTAGAAATAAATAGCTTCTTTTTTCGCTTTTGTAATTGAATTGACGGATTTAACGGTAGCTCAAGAACTAAGTCTCCGTTGTCATTTTATTTTTATTCAACCATTTATGTTTTTATTGTTTATTATGATGTTTAGGGGTTATTCATTTCTTGGGTTGCACACTCTGAAGCGAAAACAAACGGTCAAGCGTGATGTATAGAGTGGTAGGTGGGGAATAAAGAATGGAGTTTACATGTGTGCACAGGAACTTTCCTCTATGGACTTCCACTCTTTTATTGGTGGATGTTTTTGTTGTCCACTGTGCTTCATGTGGGCACTGAAAGTGACCTTTAGGGCATACGTACACATGAAGCCATTCTTCACACAGGCACTGAACAGCCTGTGGACACGGCGCTGAGCCAAACAAACAAACCAACAACAACAAAAAATAAGAAATAAAAAAATCACCCATAACTTATGGAGTCGGAGAGAGCCACAGGCTGGATGGACCCGTAGCCAAAGCCATGCTTATTTGTGCAGTGGCCTCCCTAAAGGGATTCTCTCACGATCAACGACCTGCGGTCGCAGATGTTTCATGAGAGAGGGGAGGCCGCGTTCCCGCCACCTTTGCCGGTTCTGGGACAGATATTGGATGAAACAAACTACCGCCGCTGTGTGACGACGTGTTTTCCCAGCGTACAAAACCACAAACAGAGTATCATTTTTCTGCTCAATCCTGGCCTGTCTCAGAGGCCTGTGTGTGGGTGGAGGCTCCTGAGGGTGTTGCACTTGAGGGGCCCGCAAATCTAAAGGTTGTGACTCGCTAATTTAAATGTCATGGGTCCATTAACCCCAGTTTATCCCCCCTCAAGATAAACACTGGCATCTTCTCAACATGACATTTCACTGTCAGTTTCGAGCACTACAGTGAAATATCACCAGCCAAAAATAGCACGTGTGGAGCGAAAAGGTTTTTCCTAAATCTCATTTTCTGTTTAGGCCATCGTCAGGACAAAAAAATCCTCCTGTTTTCCCTTTCACTCAAACAAACTCAACAAGCTATAAGAAATTCATTCATTTATTCACTCCTCGTTTTCTTAATTTGCCTGTTTCACGCCAGACTGGGTTAAAATTTCCCTTTGGGTCATCTGAGAAACACAACCATACTCTGCCTGTGGACGTCAGCAATGCTGTAAACAGATTAAATGAACTAAATGAACATTCATTTTGTGTCCATTTTGCAGGAAAGTGGGCCATCCCTCAAATATTACATGGCAGATATGAGCTGAATGCCCCACTCAGTGTTGACACATAAGGGTTATCTGGTCAATATCTGCTCGATTCCTTCATTCTTCAAGGGACTATAACTGGCCTTAATGATGTTTTAATGGTGGTGTATGACGCCTGCTTAGCAGACATGTTGGACATTTATACGGATATCATCTCCATCCTCAACAATAATGAAGATGTTGTCCTTGAAATGGCAAAACCGAGTCCTTCCATGGAGCATGTAAAGCTAATACAAATCTTTCAGGTTAAACCCTTATTTCAATGTCCCAACTGACAGCCTCTACTTGCTATTCCTGTTCATTTGAACTTGAATTCCTTTATATACCTACAGAACCACTCGGTCCATTTAATTTGTATTTACATTTGTGCAACACATTATGTAACCTAAGCTTTATCATACACATCTCATCAAGGCAGACTATATGTCCACATATCAAATTGCGGATCTGACGACTGTACCATATAACCCTTATCAGAATTTTGAGTCATTATGGCTGACATTAGCCTTAGCAAGTTTTTCACGGTAGCTATGTTATAATTACATGTCAAAGACATTTTAGATACAGTATGTACACAAAGTCAAAGCATTGGACTGGTGGATCATCAGCACAGTGCACTGGGAGTCATTTAGAATTGAGAACACAGCATCTTGTCTTGTATTCATGATAAACCATCCTGAATGAATTAAAAGGTTAAGCTTACAGTTCAATCAAAGCTCATCCGCTGGGAGTAGCGGGTGGGTCCATTGCTTCATCAAATCAACTGACTCGCCCTCTCTTCAGCATGAGCCAACTAAATATCAAAGTAGAAAAGTGATTATTTCTCGCAAGTTGATAAATAAATCATCATGAACTTCAAAGGCATCAAGATGTGGTCATATCCCTAGTAATACTGTACGATGGCGTGGAGATTATAAATTATTCAAATAAAATGGTTACTGGTAGCATTTTGTTTTTTCACTACAAGAGTGTGGATGATTAGTGATGTTATGATGATGCACTTCTCTGCTAACCAAAGCTCTTTAGGAGGGAATCACATTGGAAATACCAGTCGTTGTAGGCGTAACACAACGCTCAGACCATGATAAGCTCTATCTCGTTCCCAAGTAACACAAACAGTTTACCTAAACTGACAATTGAGTACGCTCACACTGCTCTTTGCAAGTTGAACCAAGTTCAATGCTCAGCTTGTTCAACGCTAGCATTATGCTAGTGCTGCCACTGTTACACTGCTGGGACAACAAGGAAACCTGCTGCTGGTCAGGGTGATCCCTGCCTTAAAGGGACACTTCACCGATTAGCATTAAGCTTTGTATCTTTAGAAAACCAGTCATGTTTTTGAATGGGCATGCATCATTCCCTCAGTTTGCCTTGATATGGGAGAAATACGGATTTCAATGTTGGACTTCCTGCTTTCAATGATGTAAAAATCATCATTTTACATCATTGAAAGCAGGAAGTCCTATTCATGGGTTTCATTGAAATCCAGATTTCTCCCATCTCAAGGCAAACTGAGGGAATGATGCACGACCATTCAAAAACATGACTGGTTTTCTAAAGATACAAAGCTTAATGCTAATCGGTGAAGTGTCCCTTTAAGGACAAATTACTCATAGTGCAACTACACGACAGAATATGTAGGCCTACAAAATAATGACCTGCTTGGATACTGCTGGTCTATTGCTTGCCATATTTAATCCAATGTGTCAGATATGTGTGAAAGTTCCTCTGGCCACCTCACTATCACAGGCATCTACGTGTGTGTGTGCGTGTGTGTGGCGGGATCATAAATATCATGGCTGACGCCACAGGTGAGTCACAGCGCTGGCTGATGAGCGCAGGTGGCCGCGGGATGTGGAGGCACACGAGACATGGGCACTGGGCACCCAGGGGCTGCTCACTCTCCTGCACGCCTGCTCACTCACTCGTCCAGTCAGACCACAGGCACAGGGTGAATCATGTCTTTATTTAGTACTCTGCTCTATTTTTTTAGCCACTTTCCCTTCCTCTTCTCTTTCTTTCTTTCTATATTTCTTTCTCCCTCCATATATTTATCTTTAGCCTCCCTTCTTCTCTTCATTTTGAAAGGTTGATAGAGTGGCCAGTAAATCATGTCTTTGGTGGTGTCAAAAGTTTTTGTGTCAAAGGAAACCTTATCCATATAAATGAACACTCTCATCTGGGAGATTTATCGGTCCACACACAGTGTCCAAGGATCACATTATTTTTGGGGGAATAATCTCTTGTTTGTCCTTTTGAGATTAATCGTGTAATGAGTCCCAAGAGGTTATAGGTTACAATCATTTCAGAGCAGCGGAGGGGTGTGTCCTCATTCCTCGGACTGCCGTTTTTAGATGTTTGCAGACGTTGTTGCTGCCGCTTTCCACTGCCAAGCTAACGTCAAACTAACGTTCAAACTAACGTCATCCCCTCTTGTTTGCTGATTGGTAATGGAAATGTAAGCACGTTGAGAGGAGCCAGACTAGAAATCTCAGTGAGGTGAAAATGAGATGAGATACAGGCGGGACGGTTCCAGACAAAGCCAATAATGTATTTTTGTTGTGTCCTGTGTCATGTTGCGGAATGTTAAATAGGTGTGGTTGTTGATTGGCACTGTGGGAAATCCCCTATGTACAGCACAAGGGAGTTAACACCTCTCCTGTGGATGCCTGAAATTAAATGTGCCATTACAAAAATTGAAAAAGGCGGAGGCACATACATTATGATGTCCTGATTCAAAGATGTCCTGATATACAGAAATGGGGACACCTACCAGCCAACAGGGAGTTGCTTCCATCACTGTATAACTATTTATGGTTCACTCTTAGAACAATGAAAACAACACAAACTGGAGACAGAAATGTGTTAAAAACAATGCACGTTGTGTTGCGAGTTGTGCTATTTTCAACACTGTATAACGAATAACAAAAGCAATGCGTTGGAAACAAGACACAGAGGTGTGTTTACAACAACGCAAGTTGTGTTGTTTTCAACACATTTGTTTTTAAGAGTGTTGTTGGTGTAAGAAATTGACCCGCTCAAAAACACTGCATACCCACACTAATTGCAAATGTTCTGTGATAAATCATGACCGTTATCTTGTTTTTGCAGACTACAGCACAGCCACTTCATATCGTTTTTTCCCCCCCTCCCGTAAGACTTTTTAGTTTGAAAGCTGTCCAAACTTGCACACACTCAAAACAATGATTTCATTTCAACTTGAGGGAACGCCAGGCACATCTCACTGCAATGGGAGGGTCCACCGGATGGTGACAGGGAAAGAGAGAGAGAGAGAGGAAATGCCTCATTGCGAGGTCAGTAATTGAATTTTAATAGATTGCTAAAATAAGGCTCATAAATCAATCCGAAACCACAAGTGAATATTAGTCAGATTAACCACACCCAGAAATCCAATAGCAGTGCTTCTCTCTCTGTGCTACACGTCAACCACCACAATTTATGCAGGGTTCAGCACACACACACACACACACACACACACACACACACACACACACACACACACACACACACACACACACACACACACAAACACACACTCACACACACACACTCTCAGACACACACACACACACACACACACACACACACAACCACACACACACACACACACACACACACACACACACACACACATACACATAGACACACAGGCACACACAACCACACTGACACACACATACACACTGTAGACACACAGACACACACAACTACACAGACACACACACACAGACACACACACACACACACACACACACACACAGAGCCCGCTTGTGCCCAATCATTCTGATTTACAGCAGAGTTTAATGGGCTTTTTCCCATCTAGATTATGTGTCATGTTTTTTCAAGAGCACATTATCCGTGTTATATGGCCAACACTCATCATGCTGGTGCTAATTCAAAAACAATGT
>NC_085013.1:3009967-3064967 GCF_963854185.1 Sardina pilchardus
ACACACACAGAGAGAGAGAGACATTCACAGAGACAGACAGACACACACACACACACACACACACACACACACACACAGAGAGAGACACACCTGTTTAGTTGCACTCCTTCTGTTCCTGAAAACGCTCTTACTGATTTCGCACCTTCTTTATGTCCTGCCTCTGACAGCATTCCCGGGTGTGAATAATTGATGAGATCTGGAAGGTTAAAAGGCAGCCCTGGATACTGACAACCAGCTCCCACTCAGCATTTATAATGGCTGTCGTGACTTGACCGACCAGAGGCAACAATGTCTGAGATTTAAACTAAACTAAAAACAAAAAGAAAACAACACGTTACACTTTACATTTGTACTGTATAATTTCTTGACTTCAACTGCTCCTTGCGCTGCTGCTGCTGTTCCCTCCAGCCATGGCACACACACACACCACCTCATCCATGTCTGTAAAACACTCTGGGCGATGGTGTAGGGATGTCGGATATGATGGATGACTGAAGAACTGTGATTGGTGGAAGATTAATGGCGATGGCAGCGAAAATAACCAGGGACTTGGATTAAAGTCTATTTCAGTGAAACTTCCACTAGTGGTTTGATGAAAGAGAAAATGAATTGCACCTACGTATGGGACTGGAAGCAATGCAATGACTGGAGACAGTGAATAGATCCAGGTTAATGGTCATTGAGGTATCCGTCTTGCATACTGTCAGAAAGCTTGGGAGACCACTTCTCATTACAATTCTTTTCAAACTCAAGGTCAAAATCACTCTATTGACTAAATGAAATTTGGTGCCAGAAATGTATGATTAAATTCTGGAATGATGAAGTGATTCTGAGGGCTGATCAGATTTCTATGCCAAACAGGGAAAAAAGAAAGTAAATTGTTTGGGTAATTACACAGTATTATATAATAATGGTATAATTATACAGATTTAATTAATATTAAATCAAATTGTGTAAAATATATTTGCCATCAGAACACCCTGTACACTGTAATGCAGATATCTTAAAAGCCCTGTCCTGTCACCAAAATGTCACCACAACCTCATCACTAGTCACTGGATGAGGAAATGTTCGGTCACACAACACCCAAAATGGTCCCCGGCCCACCTACACACTCTTTTCATAGCTCAACAGATGCCTCAGTGGACTCTCTGTCACTCATGTCTACCAACAGAGCTGATCCGAGACCATAGCAACCCCCTCATTCATTTCTGTCTCCGAGGCAGTTTTTCACAATGAATATTTGAGCTTTGATTCCGCAGTTGCCAACCAAAACTAAACTGCTGCTGTACCCATGGATAGTATCGTGTGATTCTTATCATGTCATATTACTTTTTTTTTCTTTTTTTTTAAGCTTTTCTTAAGAGCAAAGATAAGCCAATAATAGAATAATATTAAAGTTTGATGAAATTACAGAGGCATATGGATAAAGTGTAATTCAAATGAAGTTTAAGATTATTTTTAAAAGGCTACGGTACAGTATGTTCTGTGTGCTCTATGGAGACATGTGTAGGTTCATCCATCCTTTCCCTACAGGTCCAACTCACACATAGCAGGAAGCAGCACTCTTCTATCACATGGGAGAATGAAAAAAAAAAAAAAGCACATACAGTACATAAGCTGTCAAATATGGGCAGGAAATGGCTCAGCATGTCCAAGGCAAGTTGTTGAGTGGCCCCTCTCAGGGAATGTGAAAAAAAAGTCTGTGGGGCGAAGCAACCCTTCACAACAACAACAACAACAAAAGATGCACGCTGAATAAGCCCCTCTGGTTCTTGGCCTTGGCACGGGGGTGCTCAAGGCCGACTCCTCCAGTCCGGCCTCGCTAGGCCCCTCCGCCTCCTCCCTGAATCAGAGAGCCTCCCCGTGGACGCCTCCCCAGCAGAGAGAGAGATCGAGAGAGCGAGAGCAGTGGGGCTCCAGGACACTCCCAGGGTCCCTGGGTAAGGCCCAGCACTGGCCAGTCCCCCCCAGCCCCCCCCCCCCCCCCCCCGCCCCTTCCTTGTTGGCTCCAGGATAGCCTCTAAGGACCTAATTGGTTTACACCAGGAGGGAATCAGGACCTCTTACAAGTTCTCCGGGGGGGCTCTAGCGGGAGCTGGTACACTGGAGACCCCTTACAGCCTCTCACTGTGATGGGGGCAACACTCCTTGTCCCTAAAGGCTGCCTCCACTGATCCACAAGTCAATTAAAGGGGGTTGTGTCCTCTGCCAATGTTACATTATTTGTCATTTATCTGATGCTGCTCCGGTGCGACATACAGAGAATGAAGTAGAGAGGGAGGCCCCCTAGAACAGCTCGGGGTTAAGTTCCTTACCCCAAGGGCACAACGCTGTTGCTCCTGGGGATGGACTCACAACCCTCGAGTGTTTCACTTGGATTCAGATACTTAACCACAAGACCACCAAGATCAAGGACAATTAATCCCTCCTTCAGTTGACTCAAGTGTATGTACATTCACTTGGATTCCCTCGAAACCTTGTTACGGCTATATTGTCTGTAAGTTATACCTTAAGCTCTTGTTCTGCATTCAGAAAAAAGAAGAAAAACTAGAACAAATTGATTAAATTGACTAAATGTGACCTTTGACTTGAATATTTGTTGTTGATATGAGGAGCTGTATGTGAGAAGATTCTTAAGAGATGGTTTGGGAAACATGACATGAAAAGGAATTAACCTTATAATAGTATACCTTCACAGCATTTATAACATGTTAAAAGACAACGTTATGGGGAGACTTGACCCAAGTCTTGAAGTTTGATTAGGTCTCCTGCATTCTGTCTGCAGTTTGATGCTTGGAGGCCCAACTCTCCCCCATTCCGGCTGCTTCCGGTGGACTCTCAGGAAGAAACTTCTAGAACACTATTCCTGTGGTGAGCTTATTGTGAAGAAACCGCCCGGATGAGATTACTCCACATCAGCAGAATGTGTATCCTTAGCTGACACCTTCACATATGTAGAAGCGAAAGCAGGGTGTTTGTTGGAGAGGTGGCATTCGCAGGGTGAGATGTTATACGGAGGCATAGCATTCACATTGATCAGACACTGAATAAAAATGGCTGATCTCTGCATAAACTTCTCTCCTCGTTGTCCTCCTCCTCTTTATTACCCTTAGCCCCAAAAGCTAACCTGGCAAATTTACACATTTCTATTTGTCAACGTCACATTCATTATCAGCGGCCATATAAAAACAGATAGGTACTTGGCGCTGCATGTTGCATTGCGAGGTGCTTATTTTTAACGTGCGGCGTGCAATCCCGTCTCACCTCTTTTGTGTCATTGTCGCTGGAATGAAAAGAAGCGAGGAATTAGTTTGTGATGTTCAAGGCTGTGATGGAGCGAGAGGAAGCATCGGGAAAGAGGGGGAGATACCGTGACAGAAACAGTAAGGCGAGGAGTCTGACACACACACACACACACACACACACACACACACACACACACACACACACAGAAAGACACACACACTAAGAGACACGCACAGAGAGCATATACATTCGCATAATCAAACATTAAAACGATCCCCCATCCCAGATCCATCGCGTGGAGAGAACAGAGCTCCCACGCTCTCTCTCTCTCTCGCACACAAGCACGGATAGGCCCTGCCACTCTCAATCTACCATCCTGACTTTCACAACGATAAAATATACAACACCCACCGCCTGTTTTATTCACAAATGTTGTGACGCGATCACTTAAGCACTCCAAACTTCTGCAAGTGCTGTGCTCAAGCTATGGGCTCGACTTCTTTTGAAAACTTTTACCCCCCCCCCCCCCCCTTCCCTTTCCTTTTCCGATTCATTTCGTGACTCATAGGGCTGAGAGTCATGTTTATTTAGCGGTGAACAAAGTTCCCGATAATGACAGCACATGCAACAATGAAGCTGGTGTACCTGCTAAGCTTATTTTCACACCATGTGGTATGAGAACACCCACCCACCCACCCCATACCCGGGGCCGCGTTTAAGCCTTATAATTAATGTAGGCAGCTGTACTGTCTAATGTACTGTCTTCAAGTGTGTTCACATGCTATGGTGTCGCAGACTATTACAATGTAGCAAGAGGGTCAAAGGGGGCCCTTGTGTAATGCTATGGTACAATAGCATCAAGACAAAAGGGGAATGGCGTTTTGTACACTTTTATGCAGGTTGCTTTTATTTAAATTAACTGATATATTTGTTATAATGAAGCATTGGATAATATAATAGATTGTGCATACAACACAATGTCCTTAACATTTTGTTAAACTGGTGATACAGAATGTGAATAAAATGAATCATTCTGTAATGGACTCTTCGCCCTCTAAGAAACAAGTCATCCCATCCCATTAACAGCATTCAGCACAGACACACACAAGGGTCAACAATACAAACACACACACACACACACACACACACACACATACACACACACACACACACACACACACGCAACCATTTCATCATACAGAATACACAGCAAGCTGAAACCAAAAGGCACGTTTATATATTTCCCCACTGATTGTGCACAGTGCATTTCGTTTCATTTCATTTTTTCCCCCTATTGTTGAGACTACAGGCAGGCAGAAATCCAATGCTCAATCCTCTAGAGTGACTCTTAAGCCTGGTCAACAGCTGCTGCAAGCCGAACTTCACAAAGCACTGTGGGTATTTAAAGACGTTGTTTGTTTGTTTTCCCCACCCTGCATCATAATTAATGTTGCAGACTGCTCATCTTTAATTACTGTGATTTACCCCTTCCAACGAGGTAGGTGGGAGAACTGGCAGCTCCAAAACAGCACCGTCATTAATTATCGCAAGTTTGGGGGTACGGCAGAGGTTAGTGAAATGAACGTGAGGTTTAAATGATGAACAATACCTTTCCAGGCCATAAATTTCTGTTTTGATTCGGAATGCTTGTGTTTATTGCCATTCTGAAAAGGGGTTAGAGTCTTTACAGCGCCTTTGTTATCTCTAAATGGGCATAGCTTTTTGTTTTATGATGTTTTATTTCCTTCACAATAAACAAGCCAGAAAGAAAATATTGCTCATTTTGGTTGTGCATAGAGGCCCAATAAATTCAGCCCATACTGGTACAGTATATTATCGCTTTGATAATGTGTAAGGGATATTGCATAGAACGCCAGTCATTATCCCGACAGAGTGAACCGGACCTCGACGTGCCAGCGGAGGGGTCATGCTTCGCCCCGAAGGGACTCATTTTCCCAATGATGACAGGCAATAATATACATTATCCCACTTATTATAGGGCTACTTGCCAACACAAGAAAAATAAACACACACAGTAGTCTACTTTTAAAAGGTCCGAATGAGTTATTGTGATTTTGTGGCTTCCTTAGAGAAAAAAAAAACACTCTTCTAAAGTCTTTTTTTTCTAAAGGAACTTTGTCTTCAAGGATGGACGAAGAAGCTCTTTGCATCAAGTGGTCAACGGGAAATATACTTCTCAAAACTTGCCACCTGGCAATTTGGGTTTAGGCCTACTGGTTCAGAAAAATTGCACCTGTGATAGTCATGTGATAGGGTCCTTTGGGTCTTTGTGGTTCTCCGTTTCAGCATCAAATGATAGAGTGATATACTCTTTGCCGTTTTTGTCCCGTTTGAGCTGAAATGAATTCCTTGTCATATCCCGATTACTTTCCCTGCCTCTTTATGTGAGGTGCAGCTGGACGTCAAACCATACCTGTCAGACTAATCCGATGGCTGTGGCCATAAAGAGGGCCTCTAATTCCCTGATTCGCTTTAGATCAGCGCTGGAGATGGGAGGATGGTGCTGGCTGGTGTCTTTGCCACTCTTGCGAAGATCTTTTATCACAGATTTGAATACATTTTCTGCTGGACTTCAACTTTGGGTTCTGATGGATCTTGAATTCAGCATAAAAGCGAGTTAATCCGCTACAGAGGGAAAGCTTGCCACAGAATAAACAGTGCCAGCATTGTTCCGCAAAGATGGATAAAAAGCCCTCAACAGTTGGTGGCATCATCAAATGGTCGGCATCATATTTCTCCTTGGAGTCAGATAACATTTTACTCTCTGCAGTCTTTGAAAACTTTTATGGCCCAAGAAGTGCTTTATTTGGTGTTCATTTTGTGTCTGTTTTCTTGTACTTCCTTAACATCTTCCTCGGTTAGTGTATATTTTACTGTAAAATGTTGGAAAATCCCATTCAAGCCAATGGAGCTTTCTAATAGCATTGTGAAGAGCCAGAGAAGAGAAGAGGTATCGTGACCATGTCATAAGACTTACATAACTATGTTATAAACATGTAACAACAAACTACCTGTCCTGTCAATAAATAAATACAATGCCAGTTAAGAAGATGTCCATTCATTTAGTGATAGCCATTTTCAGTAACTGTCATGATAGGTTTCAGAATGATGCCCTATATCACATTCTAAGCTAGCCTAGAAACCTAGACGTCCCTAGTGGTAGTCTAGCAACTCTCCATCGACTGGGAGCTGGACATTTTAAACCAATACCGGGCCAATCACATAATTTATAGTGAGTCGGTGGGCAGGTTTACTGACCTGTGACCACAAATTGCGACCGTTAAGCATGATTTCCCCATCCTGCTGCTGCTGCTACCTTAAAACAAGAAGATGATTGGTTGTAGTAGCCCTATCCTATTGCATGTAGATGGAGTTTGAGAGACAACCATTTATCCCTCCCCTTGAGCCCTGCCTATATGGTGAGTACCCTGACCTTTCATCTTGATGTGGGTCTGGCTCGTCAGGCTAATTCTAAGCTGCACTACTATCATACTTAAGTGTTAATTAGTATCACTAGACACTGCTTTAACACCTATTGACATATATGACTGTAATAACATGTTTATGATGGTTATGCTTGCGTGAAACAGGATCCAAGTGTAACCTTTAGCCTATTGTTTGTTAGAGCCACACTATCATGGTACAACTACTCTGATCTTTCGCAGGACTTTCAAAGCCACTGCACTGGCAGATAATGAGCTCCAACCGCTGATGTATATGTTTTTTTTATGACTTGTCGGGTCTTTTGTGCTGAACAGCAACTCTTGGTAATGCCCTTCCCCGAACAGACGCCGACTCTGGGGCTACAGTAGTCTGGCCCACATCCGGGCCAGCTAGACATGTTCCCGTTCAGTAGTCTGGGCTGTCAGGGCTCCCCCCCCCACTCAAATGTGCTAGGCATGATCCTTTGTGATCAGTGAGACGAGATGCTCTCTCTCTCTCCCCGTGCTGGAGGAGAGGGCTGAGTTTCAGCGGAGTGTGTGTGCCTCATTAGTGTGTCCCTCTACCTGAGGCCCTAACCGCTGATGAGGCCGGCATGTTTAATGACTTCCCTTTTACATGCTGGCCGCTATGCTGTGGAAAAAAAAAAAAAAAAAAATGCAACATCACACATTTTAAATGAATCCATGGCAGGTCTGGATCGGAGATGAGGAATGACCTTCTATCTTTTTATGTTTTCGCCATGCGTCTGTGTGCTCATCTAGGTTATGCATTATCTGTGATGCCTTGCAAATGAGATGCAGGGGAGACATGCTCAAAGTGGGAGGGTTGGAGGGGGGGGGCATAGAACAGGACTGTGATCACTTGCTAATGAAGAATAACACACTGGTCCTCACCGCGGAGCGATTGCCTGCAATCAATCCGGCACACACGCCACCCCTACCTGCAGTGTTCGCGTGGCATTGCGGCCCATTAATCTTGTGCAGTAGGTGCAATGATCTCAGGCTAAATATAGCCCAGCGCGGTGCGCCGTGGTCTGGGTCCTGGGCCCAGGGCCTGGGCGCAGAGTTTACTGAATGAGTGATCACTGTCGGTGGGATTATGTGGCTGAAAATGTGCCGTGATATACCCACAGACCAGTCTCTAAACGTGCCGTGATATACCCACAGACCAGTCTCTTGCGGCATCGCAAGCCAAGAATTAACTAGAGACAAGGGTGTGCATTCTGGTCTTGTCAAAGGGGGGGGGGGACGGTGTAAAAATATATGGTGGGTGCCGTGCGGCAGCAGTTATGCTTTTTACAGCCCACACACACACACGCACACACACATTCAGAGGGAGGAGAAATTTGGCTGTGCTCTCTTCTTTTTTTTTTTTTTTTGATGAGGTTAAAAGCTTTGGCGGTAGAATGTATGTAGTGTTTTACTGGCTAATTTTATACCATAAAAGCATTAAGCACTTTGAAAGTGCTAATGGCACAGTCAGTACGATTTCATTTGACGTCTGTAGTGAAGGAGTGCTGTGGATTCGCTACCAAGACTGTAAAGGGAATAGAAATGCTGGAAATTGTTCATTTAAATGTACTTTTTTTGTGAGTATTTAAGGAAGAAGAAGAGGAAGATGATGACAATCATGATGATGATGATGATGATGATGATGATGATGATAGCCTAATGGAATGACATTTAAATGGACATTTAATGGAATGACATCATAAAGGAATGGCATTTTTGCAGTATGTGCCCCTTGCTTCTTAAATTAATATTGTGTAATGGTCTTTTCAGGTTTATCTAAACTACATTTTTGCAGCCCTAACAAAGGACTGTCTTGGGTAATGCCAATTAAAGAAAGCACGGTTTCATTTATCAGTTTCTCCACTGTCGCTCTTTAACTCTGAGGGATATTAACACAGGCATAATCCAGTGTGATTGGGGTTAAGCTACACCAAGGCTGAGTCAGGTGCTGTGAATCACAGCATTGCAGGAGAAAAGATGTCAGGGGGATTCAAAGATTGACTATGTATTGCTACAAAAAAATGTGGACGCATTTTGCTGTGGCCACTGATGGTATTTGGAGATTTGATATTAAAGATAAAAAAAGGAGATATTTAAAAAAGGAGGTTTAAAGAAGGGCTGTTGCATTGATGGGGGTTGACAAAACCTTTGCGGCAAAATACACCTGCTCTATCGCCAATTAATATTCTATAATATTCCAAATATTCCAAAAAGTACACAATTAATGTACACAAAGTAAGTTGAAATATAAATAGGACACGTTGTGCCATTCAATATGTTATTAGAATAGGATTAGTTCAGCTATTTCCAATGAATGATGTTTCATTTACTTCACAATCACCATTCACAACTGTGTCAAACATTGTGTGGGAAGACATTCTTCTGAAACCTGTTGCGAAAGCATGCGATTGGACAGTTGCGAAAAGGACACAAAGGATTTGGTGGGTGCATATGTGACCTTGCACACGTTTGTTGAGGGTCATGAAATACGTTAGTGAATGAGAGTGGGTGTACAAAGAGACCTGGTTACGTGAATGATCACAATTGAAAAATAATGGATAAAACAGCGGTAAGTGGCTAGCCTATAGGAGAGCTTACTGGTTCAGTTACCTTAGTGACTGGATAGGGGCATCCAGTTCTTATTCACTACATATTTTTCATTTGCTATACTCTACTATGATGCTTGTAGCCCAGGTTTCCTAGAGGCTTTAATATAAGCATTTAACAGCTTCGCCTGATAGCATTCAACTCTGACACCTACATCACGGCAAGTCTCTCAAGGTCAGCATTGTAGTCGGATAGTGGCGGCTCTTCCCATAAACCACGGACTGCCGATGGCGACATTACTGCCAACGCCTCGGGGAATGGATGGTGAGTGGGGGCCGAGGAAATGCATTCTTCTCATGCGAACAGAGGTGAGTGTGTGTGTGTGTGTGTGTGTGTGTGTGTGTTTGTGTGTGTGTGTGTGTGTGTGTGTGTGTGTGTGTGTGTGTGTGTGTGTGTGTGTGTGTGTGTGTGTGTGTGTGTGTGTTGGAGAGAGAGAAAGACACAGAACACATGTTATTGTGTTCATGGTGCAAATGCGTGGGTATGTCACAAGTGGATGTATAGGGTACATAATGTGTGATGTGCATACATGTGCACCTCTATACGCGTGTGCTTGGGTATGTGTGTACATGTGTACGTACTGTATGTGTGTGCGTGAACATGTGGTAACTGCTGTGCTTGCTGTGCACATACATGTATAAGCTCAGGTAAGTGATTTACACAGGCGATATACTCAGGAGTCTTTATGTTTAGCAGTGTAAGGTATTTCTGCCATTTGAATATAATGTTTTCAAATTGAAACATACACAGTCAGCTATGAATTGATAATTGCTACCAGTGGTTGTTTTATTGACTCAAGATAACCCCCCAACCAAATCTCTCCGATACTTTCAAGTATCAGCAGAGAATGACTTTTGACACCTGTATGTTCAGTGATGTCAACACATCTTGTATATCACTGGGATATTCCACACTTGATTTCTCCACAATGCACAGAGGAAAGTACAACCATTATCAGGTTGGATTTTATTGATGTGGTTTCTGTACTGCATTACCAATTGAAACATTTCAGAATTTCTTGTGGGATTCAAACTGAAAACATTTCTCTCAAGAACTCCTACATAAAATGGAGCTTCTGCAGGCTTAAGCATGCTTACAGACACAGCCCGCGCAACATCTGCTCTATAACCAGGTTTTTGGAAGATTAAAACAAGATATGGATTCAGTGCTGTGAGTCTTATACCCGGTAGGTGTGTAGCTTGCATACATGACATCCTTTCTTCTAGTCAGCCTGCAGTCGGGAGACTCCGGTGGGAGCGAAGTAAAGAAAAATCCATCTTCTCTCCAGCAGCCGTATTGAGTCGGCAAGACGAGGGATTACCACCTGACTCAATTTGACCACCTTTTCAATGCATCAACATTAAGTTATTATTTTTCATCCTGGAAAGTCTGATTCTGAATGAGGGAAGCCTAGGGGAAATGCCTTGTCTATGTGTTGTCTGCTGCTGTAGGTTTAAGGGTGACAGAATGAATGGAGTATTTTGCCTTGTTCTCTGATGTTACTGTAACGTAAAAGGCTTACTTTTTTTTTCAAATTGCCCATTTTAGCAGATATCTAGCACACATTCATGCTTATCTGGCATCCACATGTATAATTAAATTAATTTTACAAAGCCTTGCAATCAAACACTGTTCAGGTTAGGGTCCTGGGTGAATATTTTATCTGAATGTAACACAACAAGTGGAGACTGGCGGTGATCAGAGGCATGGTTTGTGTCGGTCTGTCTGTCTTTATTCAGATTGACCTGTTTTTTTAGTGGTCAGAAATTCAAGATTTGCAGATGGAGGAGGAAGCGACCATGTTTCCCGGTATGTGGTCACGTGGCCCCCCCACGTCAACAAAGCCAAGGTAAAAACAGTCTGCCAATCTATGTCATGTTTAAGTGGTCTGTGATGTGATGTGTCCCAAGTGATTTTATGAACAGATGGAATCAAAGTCATCCAATAGCAAAATGTTTGAAAGTATCTATTTGCTGGTTAGCTAGACACTAATTACAGCATTGTGTTAACAAAAATGTCAATCTGTGAAAACATCAGTATCATTACCCAAGAACATAGAGTGATACATCGCATCAAATGTGACAATGAGACATACTGCATATCTGTGTGAATTGAAATCATATGGGGAATACAGCATGTATAGCATTAGCAAAGATTGGTCAGATTCAATTTAGCGTGACACGCTAGACTCACAAGGAGTAGGATTCAGAATCCTCAGAAGCAGAGATAAAAAAGCTCTTCTCCAGCTGAGATCAATACGTGAATTGTTTTTCTTGGTCGTGAAGCGGGTGTCTTAAGGAGGGATTTCTGGCAATCAGTGGCCCTTATGTAATGAATGCACTCTCACTCACTCCAGATGAGCGACCTTTTCCCTTTGCTGCCTGATCGATCGCTCCCGCAGCGAAGACGACTCGGAGACAGGAGGGGCACACGGGAGGAACAGAAAAACACGCTTCGTTAGCCTACGTCTTCTTCTCGTCGTTTCAATCTCGAGCTTTCTCTCATGCTCACTTGCACACACACAGACACACAGACACACACACACACACACACCCTTAGAGTCGTATCTACCTGGGCTTATGTGGTTGCTTCTGAATGTTTGGGCCCCATCCACCGCGATTTCCCAAAGACAGCTGCTGACAATAACTGGATGGAAGAAAGCCACTTGTATCGCCTTTCTGTCTCATCATCCTCCATTTTCCCTGCCTCTGTTTGCATCCCTTTCTCCCATCTTCCCTCCCGGACTCTCTTTCTCTCCCTCTATTGTCTCCCCGCAATGCAGGGACACAGTCCAGAAGAAGCACATCCATTGACTGTGTGTGTGTGTGTGAGTGTGTGTGTGAGAAGCTGCAGGCAGAACCCTGCCCACTTCCCTAAGCCATGCTGGAGGGTCTTATGATGGATGCCATTGATTTATCTCCTGCCTGGCCTGTCAGCTGTATCGAGTGTTGGCCTGACGGTTGGCCAGAGAGTGGAACAAGAGCGAACCCGATTCCTGTCTGTAACACGACCACCCCTCCAGCGCGCGCGCACACACACACACACACACACACACACACACACACACACACACACACAGACTTACTACAACCTCCTTTCAAACAGCATGATATGAACAACGATGCCATATAATACAGGCCTCTCTGTAACATGCTTTAGGTGATATGGTCTGAGATCTTAAAAGACCTAATTATGGGTGGCCTTTATGATACACAAGTGAAAGCCCCGGAGGGTATAAATCATGGCTGGACGACCGATCAAGGACGTCATCGCAGCCGGCCGCTCCGCATATCATTTTTAATTTACTGGAGCAGGCAGTGGGTGTGTTTTTTTTAACCGATTCCATTTTACTGGGCATTGTGCTGTTGAAGAAAGCACTGGGGCTTGAGATGGATGGCGCTAGACTGGTCTGTTTTAATGGACTTACCACAGGGGGTCTTACACATCTCATTTGTCATGCAAGGTGGGCAAGTGAAGGAAGTTGAAGGAAGTCGATGAGTTAATTCAAGGCGTTTTTTTATACATGAAGTGAAATGAAGTTCAGCCAGTCTCTTCTTTCTCAGCATGATAACCCGAAATATAAATCATTTATGTGGCTTCTCAGAGCTGTCATACATGGTTCCCTGAGCGGTTTACATATTAACCTTCAAAGGATTGGCTCCTCATATATTTCTGTTGTACATTTGACTGATCGCGATGCAATTCTCATTATTTGTGTCAGCAGCATGTCATACGAAACATCAGACAAAATATTCACACACACATATATATATATGTGTGTGTGTATATATATTATATATATTATATATACTGTATATATATACAGTATATATAAGGAAGCATAGTCAATTAAAAACATTGTATATATATATATATATATATATATATATATGCACAATGTTTTTAATTGAGTATGCTTCCATATTTCATTGGGATACACTTTCATCAGTTTGACTAAATCAGTGTTAACTTACTCGAGCATGAGCAGAGATGAAAAGGAGAGTCCAGTCTTGTACTCGCCCTCCTCGGGGGCCTCTATATTTAGAGTACGCAGTGCTATGGCCAGCAGGGGACAGCCATGGCAGGTGACCAGACTCTTAACAGTACACAGCCATGCTTACAGACCTGCGGTGTCGGTTGGCTACAGGAGGCAAAACCCAGCCCAGCTCGGCACGTTTAAGGAATGTTGGTTCGGGCGTGGGTCTGGCCCAGGTCTGTTCCTGGTGTCGCGCTTGGTGGGAAATCACCCAGTTGGCACCCAAACATGTTTCCCTGTGTTCTGGTATTGGCATGGAATTAACACACACACACACACACACACACACACACACACACACACACACACACACATCCTTGATCCATGTGCTATTTTACAGCACACATAGACACACATGCACACACAAACACACACACACACACACACACACACACACACACACACACATAGACACACACACATTGGTGTGTGTGTCTACGTGGCGCAAAACCATCAAATAAATTAATAAATAACACTGCACTGCATTTTTGACTAATCATGGGGAGAACTTAAACTTGTGACACAAAGACAAAGGTCTGCTGTGTAGGACAGCCTCAGGGTGCCTCATTTGTTCTCTTCACACACATATACACACACACACACACACACTCTCTCTCTCTCTCACACACACACACACACACACACTCACACACACATCCCCTGCAGCTGTGTCCCAGTTTGCCCTGAAGAAGGATGGCGTAGGCCAGGCAGCGGTGGCATCGGAGGCCAGGGCCAGGACCAGCGGGGGCAGGCTGACAGGCTCCCAGCTGCAGGGGGAGGAGGCAGGCCGGAGGAGGGCCCCCGCGCCCGCTATAGCGTTCTCCTTCCTGGACACACGGTCGCCGTGGTGGTGGTGGTGGTGGTGGTGGTGGTGGTGGTGGTGGTGGTGGATCTATGGGGGCCTGATGACAAATTGCCGGTAATTTCCAGCGACTGGCCAGACGGGGGACAGGCAAAGAGAGAGGCAGCAGCCGTGAGAGCCAAAACAGAATTGCCGTGATTAAGGCCATTTTTCTCTTTTCACGATGAGTGCGCATTACTGTCGCCTCCCTACACACACCCAACCCTACAGTGTGTGTGTGTGTGTGTGTGTGTGTGTGTTTCTGTGTGTGTGTGTGTGTGTGTGTTATTGGTCTGTCTAAACCTCTGTCTCTCTTTTTTTCTTTGTACAAGTGTGTGTGTATGTGTAAGTGTGTGTGAATATATGAGTTGGTACACATGGACTGAAACATATGGGAATACAGAATTAGTGTAAAATGACTCACAGGGGAGATGAAAAAAGACTGGGGACTTACTTTTCCTCCGATACCAAATTTAATTAGGGTAGGAGAAGGGGCACATGCAGAGGTCATTAGAGCTGGTCCTGCACACCCCATTCAGCCATATTTTAATTATATCTCCCATTAACGAGTGTGGAAGAGTCCAGCAGAGGCCGGATAATTAGGGATCAGGAAGTCGAGCTGTGAATGGACCCTTCAGTGGCGGTGCGTTCATGACAAGGCGGCGTCCGTTTTTATGGACTGGTTTATGTCCGGCTCCGAGTCAATAGATTCGCTGTCAGTCTGTCGAAAAAACATAATGGACAACCCTGGGCACTTATTTATTTATGTTCCCACTCTCTTTCTCTCTCTCTCTCTTGTGCTCTCTCTCTCTCTCTCTCTATCTCTCTCATATCTTCTATTGCTCATTTCCTCCCTCTCTCTCTCTCTCTCTCTCTCTCTCTCTCTCTCTCTCTCTCTCTCTCTCTCTCTCCCCCTCGTTCTCATTTTCCATCGCTCTTGTTCTCCCACCCTCTTATGTGTAGTATGAGTAAATTACTTATGGTAATAATGATTTTTCCCCACTGTAATTAAGGGTCAGTGAACCACCTCATGCCTCTCTCAGGCTGTTAGCTTCCACATTAACTGCTGGAGGTGCTCACTGTAATAAACGCACCAAATGGGGGGAGAGCTGTGAGCCAAGGGAGCCCATTCCAACGATAGTCATTGTGGGGGGAGACATGAAATACATTTTCTTTTGGAGAAAGTGACAAATCTTGAATAATGACTGTCGTTGCATAAACGCCCTTAATTAATCATTCACAGCCTGTACCATTCTGGTGCCAACTACGAAGTGTATTGCAAACAACAACTTGAATTACTGTAATGAAATATTGCATATTTAGTCATTGTCATCAGATGCTGTCAAACAAAATAAGTTCAACTTAAACAAAAGTTGTGTGTGCGAGCACCTAACTGTATAACATCAGGAATGTCGAAATATTTAAGCTACCATGCCAAGCGCTATCGGATATCTTAGTGCAGTGTGAGAACAAAGGATAGAACCATCTCTGTGTACAGCAGCCATGCCACTTTTAGAAAGCTGTTTAACAGAAGCCCTCAGCTCTGTCTCGGAGAAGATAGGGGTCACATCTCCTGACACGAGTCTCCTGACAGATATCTCCTTAGGCATTTGTTCTATCTGGCGCCCTTGTAGTCTCTCTCCACTCTCCTCCTCGCAATACCACTCAACTTCAAGCCGTGAGTGAAAACTTCATTGTGGATTCTCCAGTGGCCACCACAGCACATCCCCTTCTTCTTCTCCTGCATTATTTTTGTTATCATTTCCAAAGCCCACAAGGCAGAGATCGCGGTGGGTTAGACCACGGTGCAGGACCCGCCTCCTTGGATGGGCCAATCAGCTTGGCGCTGTGCCCGCCGTCCGACGCTTTCCTCCCGTGGTCGTGTTCCACTTTCATCTGTTCTCTTGATGCCCTTGATCATCCGCTCCTTATACACGTCTCACTGTCAGGACCACGTAGAGATGCACAGGTTGTTACGGTATCATCTGGTGTGCAAATCGAGTGAACCGGACAATCTGCTCCAATAAATCATTGTTCTTTTCCCTATGATTTCTTCTTTTGTGCAGTGTCTCAATCTTACAAACTGGTGTCGTGTCTGGGAATAAGGGGTTGTAATTGTTATGTGTACAATGATTGATTGTCTGTATTGCAATGTATGTTATGTTGTATGTATGCCCATTGACTTTCCATGGACTGGGGGAACCCTGTGTTTAATAAGGAAGTGTGCTTGGTGACATAGGGCTGATTGACTGTTTGCCAGCCAGACGTATGCAATTGGGACTGGGCTGGTGGGCAATCAGCTAAAGACACTTAGATTGGCTGGCTGCCTGATAAATACGGCCAGACACTTCGGGAAGGAGAGCGGGGTGAGGAGACGCACCGTGTTGGGGGAACGCGGCGGTTGTGCATGTCTTTCAGTAGCCCTGGACCTGTGCCCTGGCGATCGCCGACAGGAGGACCCGGTGTGGACGTTCGCTGCAGGAGGACCCGACGTGGACGATTGCTTGCCCGATACACTCCTCCTAAGGAACGTTGGAATTCTACGTGAGTGGCTGGGGCTAGCTACGGGCTTGGATGGTTGCTCAGTGTTTGTTTACCTCCTTTCCAGGCAGCGGTTCCTCGAGATGGTGATCGGTCGATCTACTGGTGGAGCAACGAGAGACAACGAGACTACGCGATCGTACTACATCTGAAAGGAAAGTAACTGTGCCTGCTGTTATGTGTGTGTGGATTCTGCTGTGATTTTGCCGGTGTTTTGGCCCTGAGAATCCTCTCTGCCTCCTCCAGACGATTCGCTGCCGGATGTGTGGACTTCCTGGTTGACGTCACGACCAGCTGACTGATCCGGAGTGGGAGCGTTCGGGAGGAGCCGCTTTGTGCGTTCCCGCTGCCGCAAGAGCGCGTTGGACGGTTGGTGGACAATTGGGAGTCACTGCAGACAGACTTCGGGTTATATCCTGTGGAAGGGTGGGTTATTTGGGTTGAGTGTTTGCTTTTGGGGGTCTAGCAGTAAGCTGTGGCAGAGCCAGCTGACCCCCCAGAATTGTATTTTGCTTTCCTTGTTTGTATGTCTTTTGTAGCCTTTTCCACATAGACTGTAGAGGGCTGTAGCAGTGGGCCATATTACACTGGGGAGTTGCTGGTTTATTAGTGCTGGCCATGTGTGGGGATTCTGGCCAGAGTGTGTTGCAGTGTAATGTTGCTCTGTGATGAGATGTATCCTGTTCTATACTAAGAGCCCTTTTGGTCACGTGTGTGCCTTAATGCAAATGATTTGTCTATGCTATGAACTGCTGTGTTTTGCTGTGATTTACCCCTGCTGCGGATGGACTGTTGAGAGTGTTGTGGAGGCCTTAATAAATAACTGTTAAACTGTATTACGGTCTGGTTGTCTATGGTCTGGGGGTCCTAAAAAATGTTCCTGTGGGGGACAGTCTGGTGACGGACGGAATAGGTCTATTCTGGGGTGGTGAATCCCCCCAAAGCAAAGTGGTTGTTTGGCCACGACAAATTTGGCGTAGTCGGCGAGGACCCCTATTACCATAGCAACATGAGTGACCAGGAAGGAGAACCAAATCCAGGGCCAGCGCCGCAGCAAGTAGGGGCGGTTCCAGGTTTTTTCCCCTGGTTTGCCGGGGGCCCATGGATCCCAAAGTTCGGGGCAGATAAATGTGAGCAGTTCGGTGAGTGGAAAAGGAATATTGAAGTTTGTCTAAGAGCCTTAACACTTAAAAATGAACAGGAAGTTGATTTAGTAGTGGGGGCACTAGCAGGGGAGGCCAAAAGAGAAGTGGATCTCTTAAAGGTTGAGGAAAAAGACACTGCCAGTAAGATCCTCGTGTTTTTAGAACGGTTATATGGGCATGAGGCTAGCCTAGCAGAGTTAAGGGGGAACTTTTTTACGTGCAAGCAACATTCTGGGGAAGGGGTGGGCTCGTTCATTCTGCGTCTCCGTGAGTGTTACTCTAGGTGGAGAGTGAAGGAGCCAACACCGGGGGAAGACGAGGACACCTTACGGAGCCAACTGGTGACCGGTCTGCTGATGGGCCCAGCCAAGCGGGAACTTCAACGCATGATCCGGCGGACCCCCGGCCTTCCCTTTGCTGAGGCCTGCAAAGAAGTCCGGGAAGTGGAGAGGGAAGGCAATGCGGAGGAGAGTCCAGATGGAGTAAGTGCCCGCCAGACATATGTCCCACCGTCACGTGCCCGTGATGCGCCCCCTGGTGACACTTCAGCTCAGCCAAACGAGTGGCGGGCCACCCTAAAGGAGGAGCTCTTCCAGGAGCTTCGCGAACAGATCCAGGGGCTCCGCGTCTCCCTGTTGGGAGAGCTGCGAAAGTGGACCACAGCCAGAGGAGGAGAGGCGACGACCTCCGCTGACCCTTCGAGGAGACGACAACGGCAGAGTTCCGGAGCAGTGGCCCGTTGGGATGAGCAAGGGAGGCCCATCTGTCTGCACTGTGGGAGACCTGGGCATATGCGCAGAGAGTGCCCAGATCGACAGTCGCCACCACAAGATCCTGCAGCCTCCATCCGTGCTGTTCTACCAACCGTGGGACAAGGAGGAACAGACTTCCCCATGCGGCAAGCCCTTGTCGGAGACAGCCCTCAAGTACAGGTGCTGGCTGCGGGTCGTCCAGTGACCTGCATTATTGACACTGGCTCCCAAGTCACCCTCTTTAGCAAAACCCTGTTTGAGCGCAGTGTGCAAGGTGTTAAGATGCAGGATGCAGCTGAACTCCCCTGGCTCGCTCTGAAAGCAGTGAACGGGCTGGAGTTGCCTTATGTGGGGTATGTTATGCTGGACTTCACCGTAGCTGGAGTGGTCATCCCCCAGCGGGGAGTTGTCATTGTTGAAGACCAGCATCTACCAGCATCGTATGGAATCTTGGGCATGAATGTGATACAGCACTGCTGGAGGGTCCTGGAAGAACGTGGCGGGGCACATCGCTCGCTTTTTGTGTCTACACTTTCCATACCTGCCCAGACCGCCTGGAACCAAGCGTTTGCTACTTGCCGGAGGGTTCAGGTAGCCAGAGGCAGCCTAGAGGAGCCCCCTACAGCACAGGCACGCACCACAGGACCATCCGTGCTGCAGCCTCAATCCGAGAGTGTGGTCTGGGCCGAGGTGCCCCGGGGTCAGCTGCAAGATGGAGACCAGGTCCTCATAGAAGATTTCCGAGGGGGCCACCAGGAATGGTGCGTTGGCCGGGTCCTGACCAAGGTACAGGGTGGCCGGGTACCACTCCGTGTGTGCAACCTCCACACCTACCCCGTGGAGCTTCCCATACGCCGCCCACTGGCCAGCGTTGAAAAGGTCGACCCGGATGCCGTGCAGCTCCCCAATGAGTTGGTGCTGCGTCCTCAGGGAGAGCGGGTCATTGAGGTCGAAGTCCGCCCGGTCAGACACGCTCTGCCACAACATCTGAGTGCCCTGGGGGAGCAGGGAGAAGGCTTGACGCCCGAAGAGCAGCAACAGTTGTGCAGCATGCTGGAACGGTGGCAGAGGGTCTTTGCGAGAGACGAGGAGGATTACGGCAAGACCGATGCCGTATACCATCACATCCCAACCGGAACTGCTGCGCCTATCCGCGAGCGCTATCGCCCGGTCCCTCCTAGCCTGTACCCAGAGATGAAGGAGCTGCTGCGAGGGATGTTGGAGGGGGGCGTGATCTGTGAAAGCTCCTCTCCCTGGGCAGCCCCCGTCGTCCTTGTGCGGAAGAAGACTGGAGCCTGGCGGTTCTGTGTGGACTATCGGCGCCTCAACGACGTCACCCACAAGGACGCCTATCCCCTACCCCGGATAGAGGAATCTCTGACTGGCTTGAAGGGGGCTGCCTGGTACTCAACCCTCGACTTGGCCAGTGGGTACTGGCAAGTGGGGGTGCACCCGGACGACCGAGAGAAGACTGCCTTTGCCACACCCATGGGTCTTTATCAGTTTGAGCGGATGCCCTATGGGTTATGTAACGCCCCAGCGACTTTTCAGAGGTTAATGCAGCGTTGCCTAGGTGACAAGGTGCATGACTTCTTGCTTATATACCTGGATGATGTGATTGTGTTTTCACCTGATTTTCCCTCTCACCTAGACCACCTGGAGCAGGTGTTCGCTCGGCTGGAGGCCCATGGGTTGAAGCTGCAGCCAACAAAGTGTAGTCTTTTCCGGCGTTCGGTGAAGTACCTGGGCCACGTGGTCGGCAAGGGTGGAGTGTCCACTGACCCCGAGAAGACCGTGGCCGTGCAAGACTGGCCTGTTCCCACCACGGTTAAGGAGGTAAGGGCCTTTCTGGGGTTCGTGGGCTATTATAGACGCTTCATACCTGGCTTCTCCAGGCAGGCAGCAGCTTTACATGCCTTGCTGAAGGGTGTCCCTGCGGCATCACGGGCAAAAGTTCAGTGGACTGAAGAATGCCAGGTTGCCTTTGAAGCCCTGAAGGGGGCCCTACTGAAGGCCCCAGTGCTTGCCTATGCTGACTATGCTCTGCCGTTCCGCCTTTACACGGACGCCAGCCTCCAGGGCTTGGGGGCAGTCTTGTCTCAGGTGCAGGGGGGTAAAGAGAGGGTCATAGCGTACGCTAGTCGTAGCCTACATGACACTGAAAAGAATGACCGTAACTATAGTGCCTTCAAGTTGGAACTGCTGGCTCTTAAGTGGGCTATAGTGGAAAAGTTCAAGGACTATCTATGGGGCATGAAGTTTACGGCATTCACTGACCATCGACCCCTCCTGCACCTGAAGACAGCCAACCTAGGGGCGGTGGAACAACGTTGGGCGGCTCAGCTGGCTTCCTTTGACTATGACCTACAGCATAAACCTGGGGTGGAACATCGAAATGCAGATGCCCTCTCTCGGCAGCCCCGGCCAGCTGTGGTGGGGGAAACCAGGGCCTGGGAAGGGACTGATTGGGCCGGGCAGCAAGGGCAAGATCCAGTGCTGGCCCAGGTCAGACAGTGGCGGTTGTCCGGGGCAGTGCCAGACGCAAGGGCTTCCAAGGACCTACCGGTGGCCACTCAAGAGCTGCTCAAGAGCTGGGAAAGACTGGAAGTTCGGGAGGGGGTGTTGCTGTACCGCGCACCTGAGGAGGACTCTTCCACTGTAGTGGTTCCGCAGGCCCTGCGGCAGGCTGTGTGGAGAGACTACCATGAGGCGCTGGGGCACGCTCGGGGCAAGCGGTTGCTGATGGCGCTCCAGCTTCGGTTCTTCTGGCCTGGGCTGAGAAAGGATGTAGAGGCCTGGGGGACAGGGTGTCCGACATGCCTTGTTGGTTCACCTGGTCGCAGTGAGTACCCACCCTTGTGCAGTATTGAAACGTGCTATCCGTGGGAAGTTCTGGCAGTCGACTTCTTGTCACTGGGGCGACCTGCAGATGCACGGCCATATGTATTGGTAGCAGTCGACTTGTTCTCTCGTTATGCCTTTGCAGTTCCTACAAGAGACCAGACTGCGGAGACGGCCGCCCGGTGCCTGTGGAAGGAAGTGTTCCAGCGGTATGGCTGCCCCGAGAGGCTGCTATCGGACCAGGGCCCAGCTTTTGAGGCTGACCTCACTCGAGAGCTGTGTAAGACTTACGGGTGCAAGAAGATCCGCACCACCCCCTATCGGCCCCAGGGAAATGGGGCCTGTGAGCGCTGGAATGGGACTCTACTGGGCCTCCTGAATACCCTAGCGCCTGCCGAGCAACAGAGATGGACTGAGCATCTGCCTGACCTAGTACAGGCCTACAATAGCACCCCACACAGCAGCACTGGGCTGGCGCCATTCTTTGTCCTTTTTGGTCGCCATCCTCGACTCCCTGTGGACCAGGCATGGGGAGTGGACAACAGCGACAGGGGGCAGGGTGGTGTAGAGTGGCTACAGGAACATCGGCGTAGGCTGACAAGGGCCATCCAGGAAGTCCAGAAGCAAGCTGGGCAGAGACAAGAGCAGGATCAGCGACGACATCAACGCCGGCTGAGGGCGCTGCCCTTAGTGCCCGGAGAGCGTGTGCTGGTACGGAACTTCCGAAGGCGAGCCCGTGGCAAAATGGGTCCATACTGGGATCCCCGACCCCAGGTAGTGGTTAGACGGCCGGGTTCGCAGGGGCCTGTGTACCAGATTCGTCCCGAAGGCCAAGAGGGACCGCTCCGTACTCTCCATCGCCGTCACCTCCGAGTCTGTCCACCTGGATGTGAACTACAACCTCCGGAGACTGCAGGTGAGCGAGGGGGAGGGGAAACGCATAATCCAGGTTTGGGTGGGAGTGAGCCGGGGCGGGGGTGGCCAGGGCAGCTCCCCTTAGAGAACCCTCAGGTAGTACCCCCTGTGCTGGTGCCGCAGAGGCCGGTGGCTCCTCCGAGGCCTGTGGAGGCCGAAGGAGACCTCCTTCCACAGTTAGATGGGGGGGAAGGTGTTGATCCAGGTCAGGATCCCGTCAGCCCTCGGAGATCTCATAGGGCAAACCTGGGGAAATTACCTGGTCGGTATTTGGACTAGATGGTCGGGACGACCATGTTTTAATGGGGGGGAGGTATCATGTCTGGGATAGGGCAAACCTGGGGAAATGATCTACTTGGTATTTGGACTAGATGGTCGGGACGACCATGTATTAATGAGGGGGAGTGTCGTGTCTGGGAATAAGGGGTTGTAATTGTTATGTGTACAATGATTGATTGTCTGTATTGCAATGTATGTTATGTTGTATGTATGCCCATTGACTTTCCATGGACTGGGGGAACCCTGTGTTTAATAAGGAAGTGTGCTTGGTGACATAGGGCTGATTGACTGTTTGCCAGCCAGACGTATGCAATTGGGACTGGGCTGGTGGGCAATCAGCTAAAGACACTTAGATTGGCTGGCTGCCTGATAAATACGGCCAGACACTTCGGGAAGGAGAGCGGGGTGAGGAGACGCACCGTGTTGGGGGAACGCGGCGGTTGTGCATGTCTTTCAGTAGCCCTGGACCTGTGCCCTGGCGATCGCCGACAGGAGGACCCGGTGTGGACGTTCGCTGCAGGAGGACCCGACGTGGACGATTGCTTGCCCGATACACTCCTCCTAAGGAACGTTGGAATTCTACGTGAGTGGCTGGGGCTAGCTACGGGCTTGGATGGTTGCTCAGTGTTTGTTTACCTCCTTTCCAGGCAGCGGTTCCTCGAGATGGTGATCGGTCGATCTACTGGTGGAGCAACGAGAGACAACGAGACTACGCGATCGTACTACATCTGAAAGGAAAGTAACTGTGCCTGCTGTTATGTGTGTGTGGATTCTGCTGTGATTTTGCCGGTGTTTTGGCCCTGAGAATCCTCTCTGCCTCCTCCAGACGATTCGCTGCCGGATGTGTGGACTTCCTGGTTGACGTCACGACCAGCTGACTGATCCGGAGTGGGAGCGTTCGGGAGGAGCCGTTTTGTGCGTTCCCGCTGCCGCAAGAGCGCGTTGGACGGTTGGTGGACAATTGGGAGTCACTGCAGACTGACTTCGGGTTATATCCTGTGGAAGGGTGGGTTATTTGGGTTGAGTGTTTGCTTTTGGGGGTCTAGCAGTAAGCTGTGGCAGAGCCAGCTGACCCCCCAGAATTGTATTTTGCTTTCCTTGTTTGTATGTCTTTTGTAGCCTTTTCCACATAGACTGTAGAGGGCTGTAGCAGTGGGCCATATTACACTGGGGAGTTGCTGGTTTATTAGTGCTGGCCATGTGTGGGGATTCTGGCCAGAGTGTGTTGCAGTGTAATGTTGCTCTGTGATGAGATGTATCCTGTTCTATACTAAGAGCCCTTTTGGTCACGTGTGTGCCTTAATGCAAATGATTTGTCTATGCTATGAACTGCTGTGTTTTGCTGTGATTTACCCCTGCTGCGGATGGACTGTTGAGAGTGTTGTGGAGGCCTTAATAAATAACTGTTAAACTGTATTACGGTCTGGTTGTCTATGGTCTGGGGGTCCTAAAAAATGTTCCTGTGGGGGACAGTCTGGTGACGGACGGAATAGGTCTATTCTGGGGTGGTGAATCCCCCCAAAGCAAAGTGGTTGTTTGGCCACGACACTGGCATGAATTTCAGCAATGTTGTAGAAGTCTGAACTAGAGAAAGCTGTCTCCAGGGATATAGCATCAGCTGCAATATAGCCATATAGTACATACTCTGTTGAATAAGAAATAAAGTCTATTTTCTAAAGTCTATCCCTAACTTGATCTTGAGGGTCTTATTACCTGAGTAATGATTCACTCATTATTGATATACATAGGCTACTAATGACAAGTTGTTGATGCTGTATTTTCTCCATCGTAATGTTTTTAATAATGGTGCCATTGTTCTCTGTCACTAACTAGAGTGGCTGCATGTATCAAAGAACACGCTGCAGCTTTGAACTTGTCTTTGAGTCATCTTTGAAGACTGAACCTTTTTTATCATTTATATTTATATATATATAAAAAAAGCCATACAGAGGAGAGCATGTGTTACTATGAAATAAGATCACAGCTGTGATCTGATTGCAGGTGCAAGTTGATTCTGAAGATGAGGGAAATTGCTTTTGTGAATAGATGCCAAAATATGAATCTTCTTTTGATTTCATATTGCAGTGCTACAAGTGAAAGTAAAAAAACACAGGTTCTCCCTGACTCAAGAAAAAGCTGTGTTTCAAACTAATATCCATCCCCGTCTAATATAGACAGACCCTGTCCAAAAGCTTTTTTTTTTTTTTAATCACGAACATCAACCATTTAGTGGCAACCACCTGTAAATTCTTTTTAACATCAGCCATTCAAAAACCTGGGTTGTTCCCAGTTTTCATTGTTTTTTTTTGTATTTTTTTTAAAGTAATTTTCTGAGTGATGTCTTCCAACCTTGATGCCTTCCTTCTTCTTTTTCTTTCTTTCTTTCTTTTTGCCTCAGTGGCTTTGAGGAGCCTCCATTCTGTCCCAACGGAGGCCATTGCACTGCATGGGTGAGGTGGGAAGGGGGGTTGGTTCCTGGCAGGGCTCTCTCTTGTTCGCTCATTTATATTTCAGAGGAGAAACCTAAACCTGGCATTAATACTAATATGGGCATAATTAGGTTGACATTCCCAGTGAGATGGCGCCAAATTTATCTTTATTTCAGCTGGACCGCCCACAGGTTTTCCTTAGCGGACTGGCTCCCTATCTCATGGCTTTGGGAATAGCACCTGTTATAATGGGGCGCAGATAGTGAGCACGTGCCTGTCAAAATAAGAGGTTTTGGAATGTGGGGGGGTGTAAATGATTTTTATGGATGGTTTAATGTCTCATTCAGGGCTTTTTATTTACCATTCACTGCTGTTCAGACCATGAATAATTAATGAGCCCCCCGAGTACTAATTAGGGCCATTTCCTGTACAAAAGTACAGGGAAAGCGTTCCCGAAATGAAATCATATTTTACATTTAGTTATTGCTGCCTTTGTTTACTAGCTGCTTGTCTTCGTGGTAAGCCAGGTGATTGCTCCCTGCCACCCCGATACATTATTTAGCTGTTTGTTTTCTTACACTGGAGAAAGGTTGCAACGGCAATGTTGCGCAAGCAAAATTAATTACTCTGACGAGACCCACTTTGAATTATTGATTGTGTCCATAAACACGTTGCCGTGTTTTTTGCATTCCTAAACGGATGGAGCATGGAAACAGGAGCTCGCTGCTGAGACACAAGTTCAAGCTGTCTCTCCCTGCTGTGTCTCTGGCAGATCAATGTTCGAGTCCTGCATGTATTGATGTCCTCCGAAGCATTCAGAGTCTCGTGGAACTGCAAATTAATGATGGGGCTCTCCACTGCAGCTGCAGGGTGCTATAGAATGACCAGCTCTCCTTGCATTTCCCGGAATAGCTCCTAGTGACTGAAAGCTCTGGACTGATTAATGGAACTGCGATCTACATCATTACGCTATATTGAACTGCAGAGGTCTTGGTTTCGCACTGCTTTACCTTAGCTGGGCAAGCCTACATGTTGCACGACACTATGGTAATACGTATCTGTTGAGGTTTTAGATTTTTCAAAAAATCAGCTCAATTTGATCTTGATCCTGACTATAAAATTTAAATTGAATGAGGGAAAGAAAGAAAAAAAAAACTTTTCTTCTTTGACTTCAGAATGTCATTCTCAATGGGTACAAAGGGCAACCTTTCATTGTGTGGAAATGTCAAGAGCATTTTAAAGCCTATTGTCATAGTGTGTGTGTGTGTGTGTGTGTGTGTGTGTGTGTGTGCGCACGGCGCGCGCAAGCACACACACACACACCAGGGACCAATTTGCTTACTCTTCAGTAGATGGTCGCGCACAGCTAGCACCATCAATTACTTTTGCACGCTCAGTGCCTTATCATTGTCTCACCCGCAGCGGTACAGTCCGCCTCGCCCATTGTTCTGCTTGAGAGTGGGGACACTGGCATAGGTGGGCAGGTCATGGTGTGGCTTTCAGACAGCATGTGCGCCATGCCCATTGACTGGCACCTTCCTCAGGTGGCACAGTGTTTATGCCAGCCTTGTGCAGTCCACACAGGCACAGGCGGTCACTATTTCCATGAGCTGTTACAGTAGAACGCTGTTCTTACCAAAGTAAACTTGTTGTAGTGAACTTTTAGTGATACAAACTATATCAACTATCATAGCGGCACGCTCAAAAGAATATCTTCATACAGTTTTTGCCTATTGCTTACACACGTTTTGCAGCATTTGGCCCATTATGTCAAAACTCTACACACAGCTATATAAGACATAGCACTTGGGGATAAACAACTCACATATATGCCAAAATGAAACACTGCAATCAAAACATAACACTCCCTTCTAAAAACTAAGTTCTTGCAACAAAACTAAACACACAAGCACCATTTGAATTATCCTACATATCACCAGTAACACACTGATGTGCTTTACATGAAACACTGCCGTCTTCTGTAAAACTCAAAAGTTGTAATCAATCAATAGTTTTTACAAAAAACAGACATTCTTACAGAAATAAAGAGAAATAGAAACGTCAAATATAGCAACAAAACGAAAGGAAAAAAAACAATTACTGGATCATTTGCGATTGAAAAAAACCCATACATATTTGTTTTGTGTGTGTGCGTGTGTATATATGTCTGTGAGTGTGTATGTGCATGTGAGTGTGTGTGTGTGTGTGTGTGTGTGTGTGTGTGTGAGTGTGTATACAGTATGTGCAAGTTAGTGTGTATGTGGTGGGGGCTGGGGGGGGGGGGGGGGGGGGGGGGGATTGATCCCCAATGTCTTCACATGAACTTTCCACCGCCATGCAGAAAATACTGTAATTCCTCGATTGCATTTAGAAATGGGCTGTAAGGGGGCAGGTATACAACTTTTGATATATGAAATTGATATGGTTGTTGAACCAATCTCAGACCAGAGCTGCCCTGATGTCATCTGAGACACATCTCTGCACTGGTCCTTGTCTTTGTCCTTGTCCTCTTCCACATCCGACAGCTCTCTCTCCTTGTCCTCCTATACTTCTTACTCTCATTGGGTGCCTCTCATTTGGTCTTTTACTGTATACACCCTCCCTTCCTTCCTCGATCCTCGTCCTCACTGATCTAGATAAAGAATGATGGGGTGACAACAATGGGATAGTCCATCCAGTGCTAGTTATAGATCAGTGGGAACGCCCCTCGAGGATCAAGCATCGAGGATCGAGGAGAGATGTTGAGAGGCACCCATAGCTCTCAAAATGGCTTACCTGAGGCCTATTTGTAGTGCTAAGGTTCAGACCGATTGGTGTTATGTTTTCTGTGCTCGTGTTTTCAGGTGTATAAGTAAGTGCTTGCAATTGCCAGATGAGTTTAGCATTTTGAACAAAGTGTTTTCCCAATGATATCAGGGGATTTTGTTTTTGCACAAAGTGTTTACAGTTTTTTCCAATCGTTTACACACAATTTTGAAAACGGGGCTCTTTTTGTCTAAACATATCACACAATTAACCAAACACAACACCCAATCAGCAGAACATAACAGATTGTTAGCAAAATGAAATATTTCTGTCAAAACAATAAACACATTGATAAAACCTTATACTGTTCTCATATCACTAACACATTCTTTGAATGATTCCACACTGTCGCTATCTTATACACACCAACACAATAAATTCAAAACACATCTGTAAAAACCCTCTTCCAATATATGGATCTTATTCAGACATATTGTTTGAGAGCATTAGGATAATTTAGATGACAAAAATATTTTGATGAACCCTCATCAAGCAATGCACAAAACTGATGCTGCAGACAATATTTCTTTCTTTCACTAAACCATATGTGCAGTTACAGTGACAAGTCAATCAACAGAAAATGCCAAAATTATAGTTCTTGCTACTGTAAAGTGTAGACAAGTAACAACAATACATAATACTCTAATCATCTCTCTGTCTAGCTGGATCAGGCCATAAGAGTTCACCATATCACAGGCTATGGGTGCCTCTCATTTGGGCTTTTATACGTCCTCCCTCGCTCCTCTGGCCTCGATCCTCACTGATCGACATAAAGAATGATGGGGCGAAAACAATGGGATAGTCTATCCAGTGTTAGTTATAGATCAGTGGGAACGCCCCTCGAGGATCGAGCATAACACACCTGAGTGCTGCGTTTTCAATTTTGCACATGTGTGCTTACACACCTGGTGGATGTGATTATTCAATTTGTTCATTGGTGTGGTCATTGGCAAGCCAGGGCTTTATAATGACAAGGAAGTACCTAACAATCTTTATCTGTGTCTAAGGTGTGAAAATGTGTTTTACGTTTTGACATTCACTGTGTGTAATGTTTTGCAAAAAGTGTGAAGCTGAATTTGTGCTTACTGTTGTACTACTCTGCGCAGGCGTTTTGCTTCTTAAGTGTTAAGTATTGTTAACTGTCTGTTAATCTTGATTTTAGTGTGTAAACGATTGGAAAAAACTGTAATGTAAGAAAAAGTGTGTAGTGTGTTGCAAAAAGGGTTTTGCAGAAAGAAAATGTGTGTAGTGTTTCGCAAAAAGTGTTTTGCAGAATTGCAAACAATGTGCAAAGCAGAGAATGTGTTTAAGCTATGGTTACACTGTGTGTAAAGTGTAATACAAGAAGTTTAGGTATTGAGGCTTTGGTGTAAGCATTTGATTTTAGTGTGTAAGCTATAGGCAAAAACTGTAATAATGTTTATACGATTTTTTTGCTAAACCAGGTTTAGGAGTGGCGTGAGAAACGGCACACAATGGGGTGGCATTGCCACAGTTTTGCCCGTCGACTCGAGGTATCTCCTCACTGCCAGGTGCCAGTGCGGGCAGCAGATAAGTGCGGGGTGCCCCTGGGCGCTCTTTGTGTCCTCCCTGGGTGTTTGTTAGAGAAATGGGGGATCATTTTTTAGTTCATTTTTTGCTTGAGTGAAAGTGGCTCTTATCTACAGTACCCCCCACTCTTTCCCGGGTGCGCTCGCTCATAGAAGACAGCCGCACTCGTTTCCAGTATCTGCCTCTTCTCTCTCCTCTTTTCATCTCCACTCTAACGGTCTGTGTGTCTGTCCGTCTGCCTGTGTGTCTATAGGCCTGTCTGTGTGTCCGTCTCCTGTATTTATTTCCCCTCTCTTTTTTTCACCTCGCTTTTCTTTCGCTCTCAGAAATCTCCTGACTTCTCTCTCTCCCTGCACTCTCCTGCTCTCGGCTTTTATTCCTCTGATTGTGCCTCGCCTTCCGGTTCTCTATCGCTTTGTCTCTTTGTCTGTGTGTGTGTGTGTGTGTGAGTGTGTGTGTGTGTGTCTGTCTGTCTGTGTATGTGTGTGTACGTGTGTGTCTGTGTGTCTGTGTGTGTGTGTGTGTGTGTGTGTGTGTGTGTGTGTGTGTGTGTGTATGTTTATGTGTGTGTGTGTGTGTGTGTGTGTGTGTGTGTGTGTGTGTGTGTGTGTGTGTGTGTGTTTGTGTGTGTCTGTGTGGCTGTGTGTGTGGCTGTCCTTCAGTCACACTGTTTATTCTCTGACTCTCTTTCTCCTATTGGGTCTGCACATTAGCCTTTCCTATCATTTGCCTTTCATCCTTTCTTTTCTCAGTCTCTGTCTGTCCGTGCTAAATGCTAACTCTCTTCCTCTTCTCAGAGGAAAGAGAAGGAATGCAGAGAGAAAGAGAGAGTTCACATCATAAACAACTGTTAATCCTTCCGTAGACACACACACACACACACACACACACACACACACACACACACACACAAATCTATATATCAAGTGTATTCATGTACCAATGCAGGGGCTCTCTCTCCACAGCAGATAGAAAGGCCTATTAGCATATCACAATCAGGTTCACTTCAAATTTGCATAAGAGGTTTCAAAAGTTGAATTAGCAAAATGGCAAAGGTGACAGCAAACAAAAAAAACAATGTTTTCATTTAATTGGATGCCACAGTAATGTACCTGAAGACCAGTTCATTAAACAGATGGCTTTCTGTATCAGTAAATAATGTGTGTGTTTTAATGTAAGTCTTTCTTTTGTCTGGTGGTGGGGAGAGAGGTGCATGTTTAATTAATCTGACCGAGCTCCTGGGTGCGTTGAGTAGAACATGGATTATAGTGAGTATGTTCATCGATAGAGAACCAGAAATCTCTTGTTCCACTGCGGTGGGTTTGACTGTTGGGCATGGAAGAGAGAAAAAAAAGGGTGGGGTGGGGGGTTTGCGAGAGGTTTCTGTGTGTGATCCCCCCCCCCCCCCCCCCCCACCTCAGTCTTATCTCTGCAGGCTTTGCCTAGAGCATGGGTGTGATTGCTGTAGGAGTCTTGTGCACGCGCTGGCAGCTTCTCTCTTTATGAGAGGAGTAAGGAATGGGATAAAATATCCTATTTTCTCTGGCTCTCCTTGAATAGATACACTCTCATAGTCTATCTCACTCTTTCTCTCGCACAAACGCACACACACACACGCACACACTCACACACAAACACACACACACACACACACACACACACACAAACACACACACACACACACACACACACACGTACACCCACACACACTCAAGCAGTGAGCACTGGTCTCCCAGCCTCCTCTCTCTTTGTCTTTCTCTATCTCTCTCTCTCTCTCTCTCTCTCTCTCTCTCTCTCTCTCTCTCTCTCTCTCTCTATCTCTATCTCTCTCTCTCAAGGGCTGGATGGGGGCCGACACCACACCAGCGATGTTTAATTTAAAGACTTGTTATCATCCAACTTTCAAAATCAGTTGATTCAATTATTAACCTTCACATTTGTCTCCTGAGTCTTTCTGGTAGGAAGACTTTTGCAGTGGTTATTTTAAATGTCAGAAGGTCTTTGTAAATCAGATTAATTATAGACTCCAGTTTTATTAATTTACTTCTGCATACTGTTTTTATCACTGTGTATACTCTGAAGATTCATTCAAACAAAATTCATATCTGTTTTATAAATGAATAGCTTAGAGCTCTCAGTTCAAATGGTAAATGAATGTAAATCCCAAAGTTCTTAACTCTTAACTAAAAAATGTTAGCCTGGAAATCCAGACCCAAATCTAGAAAGATTTAAGGTCTGGCTATATGAGTAATGAAAATTGCCTTATTCGAGGGAGTGCACCAAGCATGTATTTGAAAATATCACTGCACGCAATTGGTTAACACTATGACCAATGGACTTTGGGACTTCGACGTACAGTAGCACTGTTGCCGTCTGCTTAGCTCACCTCTGGCCCGCCTACATCATATACTCCGATGTGATTGGTTCAGCTCTGCTCCAGTGGCACAGGTAATGAGCATCGTTACTGATTGCCAGAGTGACTCGCTGAGAACATTCAAATTGCGCTCTTGCAAAAACCTTGGGGGGTTTCCAGTGGGAAAAATATTCCTGTTTCCTGTGATCTTTTCTTTCCCTGCAAGCATTCTCTGAATCAAACATACAGTTATCAGAAAACATTAGCACTCGCTACAGTGTTGGAAATCCAATCATACAGAGGGAAATCAGGGGTGTAAGAAGTTATTCACACGTCCTCATATTCACGTATCCTCATTTATCAGGGGTCATGACCTCCTGTCCTATATACTGTAGAGCCAGGAAATCTGAGACCCGAACCCCATTAAAAGTTATCAGTTTCACTAACTTTGAATTCAAGGTGAGGTGAGTATATCTCCGTTTCTGAAAAGCTTTCGTGTGGCAGCTGAGAGGCGAAGGCCAGTTAGGATTCATAGCACAGTCAATGGATAGCGATTAAATGAACTGTCGAATTCTTAATTTCCCCTCTTTTCGCAAAAAAAAAGAGGATTGGACTTTCAGCGAGTTTTGTTCGGTGACAGAACAAAAATTGTCAAATATTAGCTGTGCCTCTCTCTCTCTCCCCTTTCATCACCGAAGATGTTGCATTTAATTAGAAAGGAGAGGTTGTTTCATCTCGGTGGCAGGAATGACTGATTCAATTTTAGATACTGCACCTCCAGGGACAGAGTCATAATCAACACCAAACACAAATGTGGCCTCGTGGCTCTCTGCTCCCTGCTTTTTAAAGTCCCCTGAAGTTTCACACATAAAAAAACGCCTTGTTAGGTATTTTAATCTTGTCGCTCTGACATGCACTAATGTTTTGGAAAGTTTACACCAAAAACTGGTGTAAAGTCATACCCAATACAACTGGTCCAGCCTTTTATTATAAGGTCATGTTCAAGTCACACTGATTTCTAATGTCGTTCTTAGTTGGACACCTGTCTTTTGGGATTAAACTTTAAGAACTGTGACCGTTAGTGACTCTGTCCTGCCCTGATCTACGGATTCTGTCAGCTTCCCTTGATATCAGAACAAATAAACCATATCTGTACTTTATCTTTGATATGTATTTATTTGGGGGGGGGGGGGGTTGCCTTCATTCATATAGGAAAGCAGAGAGAGACATTAAGTGAGTGGGAGAGAGAAATGGGGTGGGATCGGGAAATGAACGCAGGTCGGAGTCGAACCTGGTCCCCATGGGCACTTGGACCCGTGCATGGCACATGCGCTTTAGCCTGTTGCGCCACAGCACCCCCATCTCTACTTATGATGCACATGCTAAATACATAGACTATTGTAGAAGTGCTTTGAGGCCCAAGTCTCATTGTTCAACCTACTGTATATGTGAAAGCTAGCTGATTAGTCAGGCTAGCAAACAGCACGGTTACCACATAACTGGAATGTTTTAACCTAAAGTAAGGTACCAATGATATAGACTATGGAGTTCCATCATAGTGTGCTGATGACACTTGGTTCGAGAATGTGTCACAGAAATTAATTTTAAATTACATGCAACAGCCCCTTCAGCTACAAAAGTTAAATTCGGAAGAATTCTTAAGGCAACAGTTGGCCAATTCATTTGTAAAAGAAAGACAGAGGATTAAACAAGGGTAGGGAAAATATATATAGCAGGTTCTGTTTTTATTCTTTCTATCCCAGACATCTTTAAACATGCCTTTACAATTCTCTTTGACGACTAGAGTAGAGTGTTTGATTTCTGCCATATTTTTTTTTCCTTTTTCTTTGAAACGGGGGAAGAAGTCCATTATGTTTCATATAATGGCTCCTTGTGGTTTTCCTTTGAACACTGTCTCTGAGTTGGCCAAAAGTGCTCTGAACTCTGAGAGGAGAGTCCATTTGCATAATGCACACCTGCAGTTTTTTTCCGTAATGCATTTCAAAGTGCTTACTCTCAAGAAAGACATGCAATGTCAAAATGCAAAACTATCCAAAAACTTGGGCTCTTTTTCGCCTCTAGTTTTTTTTCTCTTTTGCCAAGGGAACCTGTAGAAATATTTACCATTGGTGTTAGTATTCATAGCTTAGCTTGGCTGAGGATGTGAAGAATGCTGTGTGTTGCATGGCACCTTTAGGAAACATAGTGATTGCTATCATCAAGGCCTGGTTTGTTTACTATAGCTTAATGATGGTCACTAAGGTATGACTACAAATAAAGAAATAAAAATAAAGAGCCTTGGTGAATCAGCAACTGCAGAGCCTTTGAGTAGCCTACCTCAGAGACTTCCAAAGGCTTCTGACACTCTGGTGAATTTGAAGGTAATGAGGGGGGGGGGGGGGTTAGGGGGGGGGACAAAAGACGACAAGTAGAAGATGTAGCCTCAGGCAGGAACTTAACAATGTAATCTGGCAGTCGGTGAGAGCGGTGACAGTACACCAACAGTTATCTGGAGAGAGGGCCCCTGGGCCAGCCCTCACACAAGCACCACACAAAACATCTGAGGCAGGCGAGATTTGATTTCCAACATTTCATAAATGGGCGTCCCGAAGAGATGCAGCCTTTGGCTGGTCCTGCGAGATATGCGTCACATTATAAGCCCTATGAGATAGCATCAGTCGGTGCAATATATGTATTTATTTATTTATTTCAAGCGTATTTTGGGGGCTTTTTTGCCTTTATTGTGACAGGACAGTGACGTGGGAGACAGGAAATGAGTGGAAGAGAGAGATGACGTGGGATTGGGGTCCCCGTGGGCATTTGGTTCCAAATGTGGAACAGGCCACAGAGTTCCCAGCAGTGGAATTGGTAAGTAAGTATTTAATACTAGTATGAATGTTTGAAACAAATATCTGTTTATATGGCAGGGCTATAAAACGCAGGCAGATGTGTATAAGTTTGCCTAATGGCTGTTTCTGTGCCGAGACAATTCAAAAGACAGAAGCACTTGGTTTAGAAAATAGGAATGCACCCAAATGCAAATAGGAATGTGCCCCCTTGGAGCATCCAGTATTTCTTCTGTTGTTGGTAAGAGTTGGCTAGAAACAAACTGAGAATACAGCCTCGGGCTCCACCATTTCAAAACTAGTCTGCCTGTCTGGGTCGTGACCTGAAGGGATATGTGGGCAGAATGTCTCTCAGGATGAGCAATACACAAGCAGAGCACCCATGATTCGGAACAAGACTGGCTTTAAAGTTTTACCACTTGGTCTCAGCAGGACACTGCCTTGGGTTGAAGTGTATGAGAAACAATATATCACATGGTTTGGAAACATAAAAACACTAGTCCACTGGCACCTTGGTCCTGGTACAACTATCACATGAGTTCACAAGTCTGCCCCCCCCCCCCCCCCCCACACACACACACACACACACACCCTGTCACCCCAAATGAATAAATGAATTAATGAATTAATTAATGAATGGATGGATGGATGGATGGATGGATGGATGAGTCATCTCTCCCTTCCCTTCCATGTTTCTGAAGCAATATGTTAATTAGATTAGTTTGTTTCTCATTTGATCCAGACTATGTGTTTTCAACACACACAACGAGGACAGACAGGAGCATTTTGCTGAATCTGACAAAAAAAATGTTTTGGATTAGAGTTTAATGATTGAATTTAACCTGTAAAGGATAGCGCCAGGTGCTAACCACCCACAAGATCATGGGCTCAGTACCTAGGATTAAGACATGCACACTTTTTTTATCAGTACTGTACAGTCAAATTACATAACATAAATAAACACACACAAAAACAAAACATAAATAAATGTAAAGCCTGATATCCCACGTGAAATAATCCCTCCCTGGGCCTGGAAAATATGTTCATTATTATGTAAAGAAAACCGCCTTTGTTTTTGCTGACTTGAATGCAGCTCATTAGTATTCTGTGAGGGACTGCGCTGAACTTTTGTGGTTGTCCCAGCGCTTGCATTTCTTCAGGCCACCTCAGCTCAACCTAGCCAAGGAAGGAAGGAGAAAGAGAAGGGAGGGGGGGAAAAAACACATTTTAGAAGAAAAGAAATGCCAATTTGTCACCTGGGCTCTGACACGTCCACACTTAGGCAGGCAGGGCACATCGCACCTCTCTGCTTGTAAAACATCTCCCAGTCACACCGGTGTGTTTTGTTGTTCTGTCCTATACTTCAAAACTTGACAGGCTACGCTAACGCACCATCCTGCCGGACACTCACCCAGTGATTCAGGCCTGACAAATGGATCATAATCCATCACGCGAGGTTCACCTGAGATATATATATATTTATATAAATGTATTGTCGGATCATTGCCCAGGATAGATCAATCTGTAATGACCCTCCACACTCAATCATACAGTGCAGGGGTCCTGGAGCAATATGAGATCCCAATAAACACATATCTCCCCCCCCCCCCTCCCCTTATCTCCCCCCCCCCCGCCTCCCCTCGTCTCCCTTTCCCTCCACTGATGATTCTGAAGTGCCGGACGGGAGCGCATCGATCGGCTTGAGGAGAAAACGAGCGAGAAATCGAGAGTGCCAGCTTGTGTTATGTGTTGAGGACGTGTGGTGGTGTTGTGGCAGTGATGGAGAGGAGGGTTTGCCGTGAAAGCACTAATGACTTGTACTGCCGGCCTATCCGTGTGCGCCCCTCCCTTTTTCTTTCTCTCTCTCTCTCTCTTGCTTTCTCTCTCGCTCTCTCTCTCTCTCTTTCTCTCTGCTGCCTTGTCAGGCTCTCAGGCTGCTCTGAGTAGGTAGGCTGAGCATAACGATGAGGAAAATATCTTGGGTGTGTCACACATCCTTTGATCTATCCAAGTAGTAGCCTTATTGCCTTTAACACTCGGATGGGAGAGTTTGTTTTGTTGTTTTAGATGCTGTACTTTCTCATATGTTTTGACGTATTTATGATGAAAAGCTATGAAGACATATAAACTTTAAAGGCCCTCGCAAACTGATATTGTCTTTTTTTGTTTTGTAAACCATTACTGCCACTGCAGAATGATACTGACTAACAGAGTTACCCGTGTTTTCTTTCCCCTACAAATACTTGCATCAGTGAATGAAATAAGGTTAATTGCATAGGAACAATAACACTTTCGCTCACTTTTAGCTCACTTTAGCTGCTGGAATTTGATCCTGGGGACTGTTATGGTTGTTTTAACATGAGTATGCACCATTGGTCAAAGTTATGAGGGGATTTTATTGCCCACCGATGATCTCACAGGACGATTACAGTTTTTTTCAATCGCTAACAAGCGTTTGTCCATTCATATGACACATTTTCAAAACTCTAAACACAGACTCTCACCTACAAAACACAATTGGCCAAACGGATCATTTTCTTCTCAAAAGCACATTCCATGTTGTTACACCACATTTTGTTACATATACACTAACTCGTCATTTCTCTGCACACACTAACTTTACCAAAACACTGGAAACCTGACTCAAAATGAAGTTATTTTGTCAAAGAATGAAGCTTGTTTTCACTTCACAAGATACATGCAGTCAATCAAAGTACACTAGGTTTCAAAATACTGGCTACTGTTGACATTACAAAAACTGCATAGACTTTTATGTTTCAGTTTTACAGGTATTTGCATGCAAAACATGCAATCCAGCATTTTTACACTACATTTCTTGGTTGGGAACTGTATGTCCAGATGTAATGTTCACATTCAAATGCATTCCAGTAAAAAGCAAATCTTTTTTTTTTTTTTTTACTGTTCACTAGGCCTACAGGAGGTGCAGTATAAATACTGATTACAGTAGACTATGATAGAACGGAAAAAGTTTTACAGCATTGCAGTGAACAAAATATCCATGAAACACAAGAGCATTCTGAACAAAAAACAACAGCAAAAAGCCCAGGTAAAAAGGGGAGAAAAAAAAAACCACAAAATGACTGTGTCATCAACATTGCATCTGATATTTACTGTACATGTATTCTCACCAGCCTTTCTTAGTGAAAGGCCTGGGTTGATTACATGGGCAATGATAGTGGCACACATTTCAACACTGACTACTGTTCTTGCAGCCCTTGGAATGCCACCACCACACATTCTTACACCTCTACCTTGCCCTCTCCTTGGGCCTACTCTTCTCCCTGGCCCTGCTCCTCTCACTGCTCCTGCTCCTCTCACTGCTCCTCTCACTGGCCTGCCCTTCTTCCTGGGCCCCTTGCTCGTACTCTTCCTCGTACAGACATCACAGTGTTTGTCTTTTTCTGTTTTTGTTTCCAAAAACATCACTCCTCAAAGTCCTCCGTTTACTGTGTCAATGTCATATGAAAAAAATAACCCCTGCCACTGAGTCTAAGCCAAACTGGAAATGGCTGTGGTTGGCCCAATTTACCCAACATCATGTGTGTCATTTATTCAATTGTTTGTTTACAGTATTATCAGCTGAGATACTGTATATTGCTTTTGAACTGATATCATTGCAGAAGCAGAGGTTTTTATACTGTATCTAAGGTTTGGAACATTGTGTTTGCTATTGTGGGATGTTGTGTGTTAACATTCGTAAATAATAGAAAAACGATCCATCATTTTGTTAAGAGGTATAGCTTGTCTGTTAAGAAAATGTAAGCATTGTGGAAATGTATTCACTGACTGCATACTGTGTGAAAACTACATGAAATGTGTGAATGGTATGGCCGCAAAAGACCGATGTTGTGCTAACTGTGTTTAGAGTTTTGAAAATGTGTCAAATGAATGGACAAACGCTTGTTAGCGATTGAAAAAAACTGTAAAAGGCCTTGACCTGATACATCAGCTAGTTTATTACACAGCTCAGTGTTTATTACACAGCTCAGTGTTGCTCTTTTCGTGCCACCACTATCTGTGTCAAATAGAGATTGTTCAAAACTCCCACACCCACCCACACACACACACACACACACACTCACACACTCACTGCAACTCCCATCCTCAGCTCTAATGCTAATTGTTTGGCGATGGGAACGAGAGGATTATTGACAGCGTCAATCACGTTTGACAGTAATCCCCACTGCGACACCAGACTTGCAGTGATGCCAGGGGTGCAGCTGTGATCGGAGATGATAGTGGAGTGGCATCTGTTCTTTGATGACCTTCAGTGACAAGCAAGATGTGGAATATTTCCTGGCACAGCATAACGCTCTGCGCTCACTCCACTGGAAGAGGTTTCTTTTTATTTGAGGGGTACATCAGTAAGAGGTGCCCTCCTGTAACTGTATCTGTAGTGCACACCGACTGTATGCACAACTTGAGATACAATTTAGTAGCCTTGAAAATATGTCTTTAGGCTACTATAAGGCTGTCCGAAGGCTGGGCACATATTGTCGTAAAAAGGGGCTGAGTTGTTCATTGTTGAGTTGTTCATTAGCTTTTTTTGCTACATTTAGGGTGCCCTAGATGCAAGATTTGATATACTGTAAAGCCAATTTGATGGTTAACTAACTTGTAACAGAGGAATCCTTCACCTAGCATAGCCGAAGCGAGTCGCTAAGAGGGAACCAGCCATGCAGAATGAGAATAGTCAACCCAAATACATGTGGCGAGTATCATGAAACATTACCTTGTCTGTAGATTTAGTAGCTATAACTCTTTGGAGAAAATGTTTTAGTGTTGTTAATGTTAATGTTGTTAATCCTTCGCCTCCACAACAAAAGAGAGGGGTCTGGCGGCAGGCTCCCCTCTGAAACATATTCTTGGCCCGCTTCGCTTTTGCTTTTTGTTTTCACTCGTTTTACACTTCCAAGTTTCTCTGCAGAGCTTCCGTTAACGTGTATATTTTATAACACTCCTCAATCGGTCAGTCTGCCTTTTCATGAGCATGATCGTGAGGCTGGAGACTTGCAAGCATGCTTTTTTATGCTCACAGGTGCCAGGGGGAAGCGAGACATCTTTCAGCCCAAAATATCAGCCCAAAGTCAAATATCCATTCCAATGACTCCGAAGCTGATCAGTTAAGGCAAATGAAGCTAAAACACTTGCATCCTTCAACTATGTTTACAGCTTCAGCATGAAACCCTCAATGAGTTCATTGCACTCCATTCATATGCATGTTTGCAGTGAAAACTGAAGACTGAGAAAGGAACTGGCATCTGTTAGTCGTACTCATTTGAACTCGCAATGAGACCCGCTTAGCAAGTTTGAATTATTCACTCATCTATGGACAAATTAGCATCTGCTTGACGCAGGCGAAATGAGTTCTGCAGTTGTCAGTAATTTCTTCTTCTCTTCATTTGTTTTTAATTACGAATCCACCAGCTTTGGCTATTGTGATCCGGCCATTTGAAATGTTACTGTAGATACACTTACAGTATAATGATCTCTGATATGGGTAAGAGTAGTTAGACAGCATGGTGCAGTCTGTCCATTTAATGTGGATCATACCATTGATGGGATTTTTGTTGTTGTTTTGTTTCATTTTTTTACCTATAACAGTGGGTTTTTTTCTACTCTTCATAATGACATTAAATTCATACTCATTGTCCAAGGTAGCCTATACACCTCCCTAATCTGTGTAGAGTTTTTGATAAGAACATGAATGGTCCCTGACTGTTTTTAGGGCAAGACTTCAGTTCTTTGATCTTTGTTACCAGTAGAGCTACCATAAACATTAAGTCATATGTCAAAACAGATATTGGGGTTCAGTCTGTAGACAGATTTGAAATGACACTGGCAAGGTACATTAGAATGTGATTTAGATCTTGCTCAATCTTGCTAATGACCTAATAACGCATTCTTCATAATATATACTGTAGATACTGTATTGGTGGGGCATCGTCACTTTCTATCACATTTACACAATGTGGGTGGGAAAAGTAAGTTATAAAACTGTCCATCTGTTGTGTTGCTTTTTACTGAGAGCTAATCTGGTCGGTAGACCAAACAACATTTAGGTAATGGGATCAATGCCTGAAGAGCAAGCATAACAAGCCCACGTCCTCCTTAAAATCCTCCATTCTTATTTGCATAAATCATTTATAGCATATATATATATAGTACCCTCTGAATGAAAACTTTCTGTTTATTCAGTTTACAAGTCAACCCACCGGCTCACGCTGTGGCACAGGAGGATCGGAGGGGTCAGTCGTCATGGTGTCATGAGAATTAATCTGCTGGCGGGGAGGTCTTACAGCAGGCGGAGGGGTCCTGGGCAGACGCACGACTCTCTCGCTAAGAGGATGAGTCCCCTTAGACAGATGGGCCCTAAGAGAGAATGGCTAATTGCTTATTTGGAAACGTCGGCCGTCACTTTGAAATTAATTGCCGCGTCACCCTGCATGTCCTTTAATCCCCGCGTGCGGCGGCGACCCGCGGATTTCGGGACAAAAGGTGTGAAATATGCGCAGCCCTATGACACGCCGGATGTTAATGAATAGAGTCGAATGCTGCTACACGGTGTAATGCCCCTATTGGTGTGTATGACAGCATGACTCTCTGTGTCTCTCTCTCTCTCTCTCTCTCTCTCTCTCTCTCTCTCTCTCTCTCTCTCTCTCTCTCTCTCTCTCTCTCTCTCGGGCATATGCGTTAGAGAGATAATGTCTGTGTGTGTGTGTGTGTGTGTGTGTGTGTGTGTGTGCACGTGCCTTTGTGTGTGTGTGTGTGTGTGTGTGTGTGTGTGTGTTTGGATGTTGGAGGGTGAAAAGAAGAGAGACCGATAGAATCTGAATATGCCAGTGTGCAGAAGGTTGTCATTTTTTTTAGCATATTGCCATGCATTACATGAAATCCTGTAAGCATGTGAGTGCATATTTTATGTGCCCGCCTTCTATAAGGATTGCTGAGTGCAGATGGCTTGTGCTTTGCCACAAGTCCCCTTCCCATATATCAGCTCTGCACAGCCTGCCTGAGAGGGTTTCAAACTAGCCTCTCCAAATCATTTGAACATGTGCCAGATGTTTTCCTTCGCCTAACTACAGAAACATGACATATCTTTCCCCGTGTTCGATAATACGTAAAGACTGCGATTAAACTGTAATTATTGTGTCCATGATTGGACCATTAAAGAACATGTCATTTTTCTCAATTTGCTTGTTGCTACAATGTATTTGGTACGATGAAACTCCATATGTTTGTTTGCATTCATGCAAGCAAACATAAAAGAATTACGGCATGCTTTATCAAGGGAAACAGCCATCAGTGTGTTGTGGCTGTTGTAAGCAGGATTATGTAAATGTTGCTTGAATGCACACAAACCCACTTTTAACCTGCCACAGACCATGTTATCAGAGTGAGTGGAAACATATTGGCCACAGAACCTCCGTTGCCATGATTAGGAATTAAGGCAAATGTGGTCTAATGGTTTCCTAAACACATCACGCCTTCAGCAAGTGAAGGTCTTTATTTCTCTCCTGACTGACAGAGGACCACATGATAAGACTTGTGTCTGTATTATTGCATTTGGTGAAACACATAAGCTACTGTGTAGTGTATAGTCCCACTGTCGCAGCATCAGCAGGCTTGTTTGAGCGGTCACCAAAGTCCACCGGAGACCTCACAATACTTCCCTGGCTGCTTTGGGCAGCATTTAAGAAACTGCTGTGCAGTGCTTTGCGAGCCAACTTTTTTTTTTTTTTTGTCCACTCTGCTGTCCCCCTGAGATCACTCCCCCAAGCTTTACATGATCAAAACCTACCTGTACAGCTCAGGTCCGCTAGCCAAGCTAATTCATTATTGAGGCTCATTTTCTCCACTGCTATGCTGAAGCTAAATCGAAAGCTTTCAGAAGATGCATCTCTCATAGCTCTGCTGACGCTGAGGATGGAAGTCAGGGGTGTGCTAAACTCTGCTGTCTGGTAACCCCAAGTGAACTAACGTTCAGCAAATTAATTCCACTATGAAGCATGTGAGAAAAAGGCGAATAATTGCATTTCTGAGTGAATGCCATTAACATGTTAACATTGACTTGCTAACAGTACATAAAAGGTGTAACTCTATTCTTTGATACCAAGAAGTCAAGTGTCTTTTTTGTTTGGTGTCGTGACAACATGAGGAAGATTGGTACTGCATATACTGTATGGAAAAGAAAACCTATAACAAATAGCCTCACTGTCATATGAAATAAAGAGTTTATGGGATTTTTCTCTCAAAGCGTTAGTACAGTACATAAAGCTCTGTGCTCCATGTGCGACATGACTTGTCGATCTGCATAATCTATGCAAAAGAAATGCAAATTCAGTGAGGTGTAGAACATCGCAAACTGTCACCAAGGAGTGTGAAATCCCCCCCTGTGTTTCTGTAGGGCTCCAGGCATTGCTTTACATTAGAGATAAACTCAAAATAATTGTGCCTTGTTTTGATTTTGTGTACCCTGCACTTTTACTTTTGACTATGCCATGATTTATTAAAACAACACAAGTAGATACAGTATATTTTGGACCCCTGTTTTTATATGCTTGCTCTCTACCACAGTCCAATCAAAGACTCATAGCAGGTGTAGTCTGCTGTATCAGCCTTGTGCTACATGTATTTGCATAAATTATTGTGATGGGTTGGCCTACCGTAGCCAAGCTCGAATTCTCATCAGAAGTTAGGTCTGGTAATACATCATTTGGATTTGATTATGGGGCGTGCTTCAACCGATGCAAGAAATTGCCAATTGGATACTATTACTAACCAATCAGAGCAATGAAATATTTGAATCCCATAAGGAGAACAGTAAAAACACCCTTCTTCCTGACACTTTTCTGTGTGTTTTAAAGTTATTGTGCTGTCAATATTTTGCATAACAGACACAATATCAGAATCTAAAATTCCCACTTCTCCAGCAGCAGCCTTCTGTTGAGAACAAAATCAACCCTAATTGCACTACGATGATACTGTATGGATGACTACAAGACTGTTGCTGTTGGCTGGGTAAATTTGGGCTGGCTTCCAGGCTAGCAATGGGCCATATCTACAGTTCCAGCTATAAATATCTGGCTTTACTGATGAAAGGCGCTTTTTAATTTTTTTTTCAAAAACACTTATTTTTACTAAGCTTTCTGTTTTCATGGGACATCCTGTTTGGCAGAAACACTACATCAGTGTGTTCATTATCCTGATGACATGTATCTATAGCGAAAGCCTCCAACTAAACCCTTACTGTTGCTATACTGCTACAGTAGAGTGATTGCATTGCAGAATTCAGATTTAGTTTAACGTTACATACAGGCCTTGTTTCCATTCACAGTATGGTCTTGTAATTCTCACAAATCCTTCCTAATGATTCAGATGACAAATGGGACAGATACAGGGATGGCGGATTAAGGACCATTATTATGTGGAAGGCACACATGCATGTAACGGATCATGCCTCCTACATGGCCATGTTGCTGGTCTATGCTAATGTTACTGAACAGTTTTAATGTATTTAAATTGCTGTGTTATTCTGTAGTACTAATCTGCAGCGCTAAGCCAACTCAGGCTATGAGACAATCGAAACCCAAACTATTTATATCACCATTTGCCAGTATGCAGACCTCCCTAAAACATTCCTTCACTCCCCTGTGAACTTGACTAGTGTAAGTGTTAAAAGCGTGAGCGTGTTTCTGTGTTTAAAGACGGCGCACCCCATATAAGGGTAATCTCATTATCTCTAATTACTGTGTGACCGTTAAGATATGTCTCAATCACGTCTTCTGGCAGGGTGGCAATGCTGCGTCCATTGCACCAAAGATTACAAGACATAAATCCCAGGCCAAACATGCATGCCCAGACATGCGGTCATGTAAACGTACACAGGCAAGTATGGACACACACACACACACACACACACACACACACACACATACATACACACACACAAACACACTCAAATACAATAACAATATGTTAAAACAAACCTACTGTACAACACAACAGTGTTAATGGGAAGAGCAGCATTGCAACCTTTCTTTGAGGCATTCAAACCAGGCGGACAGCAGAAAAGCCGTGCCCAGCATGCACAAAATTGATAAATCATCAGTAGGGTAAAACTCAGTTGTCAGTAGGGTAAGACGCAGTCTAGCACCAGCCCATGTTCCCATATTAGGGAGTGAACAACCCAACGCGTGCTGTGCTCTACTACACAATGGTTGTAAATCTGCAGCTGACATGGAAAGATGCAAAAAGCAGCGCTCCAGATGTTTTTTTACTTCCCCCAAAACATATACACACTACGGGTTTTTATAACACTCACTTTTTGCACACACAGGCCATATACATGCTGGGCACATTAACTTTGGACTTAATGGGACCTCCCTAGCTCTCATCATGCCTGCGTCTGAACTGTGTGATAGATCAGGATGTGGACAAATTGAACTTGCTTCACTGGGAAATCAATGCACTCGTTTGCTCTCCTGCGAGGCATTCTGGCTTTTCCACTTGTCTTCTCCGTCTTCTCTTCTTTCCTCTTCTCTTCTCTTTCCTTGCCAGACACACATCTCTCCCTCCATCCCTCTCTCCCTCTCTCTTTCTCCCTCCCTCCTCCCCACAAGTTGGCACATGCTCATTAAGGGAAGCTTCCCCGCAAGACAACAAGACGATGGGGTGGGAGAGAGAGAGAGGGAGAGTGTTTGTGTGTGTGTGTGTGTGTGTGTGTGTGTGAGAGAGAGAGAGAGATAGAGAGAGAGAGAGAGAGAGAGAGAAGGGAGGGAGAGAGAGAAAGAAAGAGAGAGAGAGAGAGATAGAGAGGGAGAGAGAGAGAGAGAATGAGACACTGGGGGGAGGAGGGATGGAGAGGGAGTAAATAATTAGAAGTTTGGCTTGTTAAAATCTCATGGCTGTCAGCCACTGTGTTCAGATGCTCCTGACACAAACACACACATACACACACACACACACACACACACATGCACACATGCACATATGGTTACACACACACGCACACACGCACACACACACACACACACACACACGCGCACACATACACACACACACACACACACAGTACACACACACACACACACAGCCCTAGAGGAATCAGTCTTTTTGCTCATCCATGGAGACAGTGAAATTGGTTTGGGAGCAGTTTGTGTGTGTGTGTGTATTTGTGTGTGTGTGTGTGTGTGTGTGTGTGTGTGTGTGTGTGTGTGTGTGTGTGTGTGTGTGTGTGTGTGTGTGTGTGTGTGTGTGTGTGTGTGTGGCTGCAGCGAGGGGTTTGCACGTGTCTCATCCCACCCGTAACCAGGAGCATATGTGGAGGAGGAGAGGGGAAGATCCTCTCCAAAGCTACTTAACATTAAGTGTTTAGGGCTTAAGGAGGCCTACAGAAGGTCATCATGGGTGTCAAACACTGTGACAATCAGACTGTTTGTCCCGTGATCACTCATATACAGTACACAAAGTTATTAAGCAACGGTAGATAATTCCAACAAGCAAATGCCATTTGATAATATCAACAACCGTTAATTAATAAATAGAAATATGAAATGACCAGAAAGGGTGGTTGGATGTAATAGTTCTGGCAATTGTGATCAAATGTCAGGCATTAAGAACTTTGGCTGTCCTAGAGTGGGGTCATATGGCTGGGCTCAGAACACACATGCAAATCCAACAGTTTTCCAATCCCTTACGGGCAAAGGGAGCCAGTACTGCACATTCTATATCAACAGTCGCTGAGTGTTCTGGATATGCAATCTGTTCACCCTTTGTAGCTAGCTGCGAATCTGGCCTAGTGTGGTCTGTTGAACCACTGCTTACTGCTTGCATATGTGTTAGCTGCACTCTTAGGTCTTAGGGCTTTTGATGGAATGGCAAAGGTAATGGCCGGGCCTCACTGTCCTCTTTCTACCCCTGCACAGTGCCATGCGCCGTAACGGCTCTCACACAGCTGGCACAACGCTGTCTCGGTGGCATGGTATTAACAGACCGATGAGCTCAGAGGCTTCCATCTTTCTCGGTGCTGCTTCCTGTAAAATAAGACCGTCTGTCTGCACATTGCAACATCGCCATCCATTGAGATTAGAATAAAAATATAGGAGTAAGATCCCCGTACTGAAGACATCACTGCAGCTGTCGCAGATTATATACATTAAAACAATCACATATAGGGATTTTGTCATTGGAGGACTTTGTCAGACAGTAAGTATAGTATGTGTGACATCACTGAGACACCAGTTTTGTATACTTATTTCTTTTTTTTTTATTTTACACAACGTAACAACACAGCAGATGTTGTCATCCTGTACAAGGTTTTATAGCCTTTAAACAAAGGCAGTATCAACATCACCGAAAAGAATACTTTTTTTTTCTTTAAAAAATATGAATTTAATAACAGGTCCTGTAATAAGTCCTTTGATAATCGTTCTTTTTTTTTTTGTAATTGTGTGTCTGTTTGTGTCATTATAGTATGAAGGAAATGTTTATTTCCTTGAGTAGAAAGGCTTTTTGTGAAATCTTTCTGGTTCCTCTTGATACCACATTTCTTGATCTGTGCGAAACTCATTTCTTGGTTGGTGCTTGGCAAGAGGACAACTGTTATGCAAAGGAAGGCACCAATGCTTTTTTTTTTCTCTCTCTCTCTTGCCAAGGTAAGTATGGAAAGTCTAAGTACAGAAAATGTGAAAGCGTTTCTTTTTCTCCGGTCATTGGTTTTGAAATGGAGGTGATTGTGAAAAGTGCCAAGGCTACTGAACGGTGGCAACAGCGCCCGGTAGAGAAGGTGATCCCAACGCAAAAAAAAAAAAAAAGAAAAGCTGAAAAAAAGAGATGCGTTTGATTAGTCAGGCCTCTTCCGACTGTCTGTTGTTCTTCATGAAAATAAAAAAAGACACAAAAAGTAGACAAATAAATCCTTTGAAGGGAAAGGGGGAAATAAAAATGATGCAAAACACAGCACACACACACACTCACAAACACACACACTTACACGCCCACACACACACATACATACACACACTTATTTTCATAGCAACACACACACACACACACACACACACGTACATACATAAACAGGAGTGACATACACACGGGTCACTCGGCCCCCCCCCCTCGTGTTACATTCACACAGTGCTTTCAAGAATCCACTCTGCGCTGGAGTACGTGGCCTTGCCTCCCTCCACGTCCTGCTGCAGCAGCATGCCGTTCATGGACAGGCTCCGTTTGGCCGACCAGACGCTGCCCAGCTTGGCCGAGGCCACGAAGCAGTGGTGCTTGGACAGGTCCTCGTTGAGCGACAGCCGGCGCTTGGAGCGCGGGCCCTCCACGGGAAGAGTCAGGTATTTGGAGGCGGAGGGTACCCGCGGGTGGACCCTGCGCAGGATGGGCGTGTCCTTGAAACGCACGGGGGGGTGCAGGGCCGCGGATCCCCCGCCCGCCACCGGGGGCGCCATCATGGGGGGCGGCGGCGGCGGCGGCTGCTGCAGGGCAGTGGAGTTGTTGCGGTTGGTGTTCTGCTGCGTCTCGGCGCTGAGCAGCGCCTCCACCCGGGGCTCCGGGCTCTTGGCGGCGGAGGCGGAGGTGGCCGCGCCGGACGAGGCTGACCCGGGGGTGGCGGCTCCTCCTCCTCCTCCTCCTCCTCCGGTGGCGGGCTTGGGCGCGGCGCCCTTGCGCTTGCTCTTGAGCGTGCCCGACGACGTGCCCGTGGTGGTCCAGCCCTGGCTGAGCTGCGAGGTAGCCGTGGAGCACTCGGCCAGAGACATGCTCGTCTCCGACGAGTGGGTCAGCGTGTCCGGCGGAGGCCCCTTCTGACTGCCCCCGGATCCTCCTCCGTCGCCTCCTCCTCCGTCCTTCCCGGACGCCATGGTCTGCTTGGAGACGGACGGCGTGACGGTGCAGCCCTGCGACTGCGCGCCGTTGGTCTGCGAGTGGACGTTGGTGGTGACCATGCGGCCGCCCTTGGCCGAGTCGCTGGAGTTGCACACCTTGTAGCGGATCATGAGGATGATGATGAAGACCAGCACGGAGGCCACGATGATGCCGCCGATGATGATGATCATGGTGCCGCCCAGGAACTGCGACTGCATGAAGTGGCAGCGCATGTACTCGGACTCGGTGGTGAACTGCACGCAGCCCACCACGCGCGTGGCGGTCAGCGAGGTGATGCCGTCGTCGTAGATGGCCAGCACGCACAGGTCGTACTGCGTGCCGGCCGCCAGGTTGTTCACCAGGAAGTTTTTGCTCGTGGGAGGAATCATTCTGTGAGGGACAACAAACAAACAAATAGACTCGGTGAGTAACAGTCAAAAATGGGCGATTTGTAAATCGTAACACTGACTGCGGATAAATACAGTTCACTGAGGACACTTAAATGTACACCACATTGTGTGGGCTGTACAAAACCACTATTTTACTGCCAGATAGCACCTCTGAAACAAAGAATGGATTTTTCTAGACATAATAAGGACTATCCAAATGTTACACGGCTTCTATAGATAACTTTGACTTTTATCAATGGTTTAGACAGTGAGACATTTGCTAAAGGTTAGACATACAACGCCGTGAGCCTATTTGGCCCTTGGCGCAAAGGGATGAGTCATCGCGAACGATGGCAGCCAAGAAACATAATTCACGCCTTCCTGTGTCTTGGATCCGCAGAAACTTTAATAAAAACAGGGATTTTAATTATCCACTGATTTTATAGCTGTGAGGTTAAAGACTTAAGAGATCAAACCCCTAACCAACTGTAGCATCTGTACACATTGAAACGGTGCACAAACAATAAAAATGTTAATTATTTCAAAGCTGGTTTCCACCATATTAATGCATCTCATCAACGATATTACAAGTAGTACAATGTCAAAAAAACTTGTTTCTTGGTGTTTTGTGCCCCCAATGTTGTCTTAAAGGCAGCGCTGCCTGGAAGGCGCTAGGGTTAGGCATGGGTTAAGGTTAGGGGTAGGTTTAGGGTTAGGGGTAGGATTAAGTGCCTGTAAGTCAACAGTGCCAGCGTTGCCTGGAAGACGATGTTGGGGGCTCAAAACACCATGGAGCAAAAAGCTCAAACCTCAAAGATACACAAAAAAAGGGGATTACGCATATCAGCCCGCCATCGCTTGTCCTCACTCGCTCCTCTCGCCTCGCTATGGAGCCATTTTCATGAGTTTTGCATCTCAGTGGCTGGCTGAGAGTGGTCGCCGCTGCGGATCTGCTCTGACCATGCGGCTCTCTCAAGTTGTCCCCGGGGCCCGTGTAACTCTCAAAGGGACGCTCCGTCACCATGAACAATGCTCTCCCCTTATCAACGGTGCCCATACTGCACCTGGCTTCCCTTTTATCCAGCCCACAGAACACTTAATGAATTCAAAGACAGAAAAAAAGAGAGGAGAGGGTAGAAAAAAAAACCCGTTGAATTCAAAAATCAACTGCAGCTTGATTGAAACGGCGGTGGCGCTTTGTATTTTTGTCCTAAAAGCACTTGGGCTATTTTTCTTCCTCTCTATAGAACTGTCTTGAGTTTTATCAGGCGGGTAAGTGAATGAGGCACCCGTACTTTATTTCCTCTCTCAGCGCACTTAAGAGTTTCACTTGTTCTTAGTGTACCTCCAGCCTTTTATCTGACTGAGCCATAGTAGTGGGACTGGACCATACAGTAAGTGTCACCATTCTTTTTTTTTACTTGTTTACTGTATTTTCCTTCTCTCACAACTGAACACTGTTGCATGTAGGAGTGTGATACATTTACATGTATTCATTTAACAGACCCTTTTTTTTTGTCTAAAGTGACTTACGCATGTCAATTGTATTACAAGGGATTATATTGTCCCTGGAACAACTTGGTGCTTTGCTAAGGGGCACAAAAGCAGAGGCTGGGAATTGAACCTACAACTTTTCAGACAACTGCATGCTTTTCAAACTCCTTTGCCACTATGCTACCAACGCCCCATACACCATACATATCTACGCAGACATTGTACAGAGTATTTCGTTCTCATTAAAGCATAATAGGATATTGTATACAGTAAATGAGAGCTACGGTATTAAGGATGTTAACTGAGGGGGCGAAAGTGAAGTTAATAGGAGAGATATTGTAACAATAGCACAAATTCAGGCCTGGGGCCAACATTTAGACTCTAATCAAAATTTCCTGAAACCGAAAAAGGTTGTAGAATTCCAACAGAACAATAATATCCAGTTGTAATTAATAGGACAAGTGATCATATGGTAATTTAAAATAAAAAAAATCATAAAAAAAAAAAAAACATCATCCTCAGGAGATGTGTTCACGAGATTGCATCTATGACTGACGAAAAGCCGCAACGCTCTGCACGCCGCCGATAAGCAAACTGAAGAAACAAAAGTGATTTTATAACCTCAGTAAGGAGGGTGCGAGACAAGTCGTGGCAGAATGAGAGCACGGCGGGGGAAAGGCGAACAGGAGCGTAAAAGGAGCCAAACAAGCAGGCAAGCATGCGTGAGGGCGTCCATGCACAAATCTATAAGCAAACCATGAAATTGCATGAAAGAATGAGAGGCTTGTGGGGGCACCGGCGCTCGAGAAAAACAAGACATCCAGTACGCCGCTCCTCTTCCCCCTGGCTTGAGCGAAACGGCTGACAGTGTTTACATGTTCGTCATTAATTCATAAGCACAGCCACATGACTGCATTAAATCACACAGCCAGTGACTGCTCTCTTAACGCGATTACCTATCAGCGGCCGACTCCAGACTTAGCATATGATGAACGAGGCCAAGGCTCTGTGTTTTCTATATAAAAAACACACGGTAAAACAATCAAACTAATGTGTTTGACAATTTCCGAGGGGGAGAAAATGAGTTGTTGATAGACCTCATGCTCCGAGTATACAGTTTGAGGACAACATGCTCTCTGATGCACATTGTGTCGATTGCCTGCAGTGACAGATGGTATGGGGCTCACAGCACACAGATGTGCAGTGCAGTGTCGTGCGAACAGGACGTGATGATGCCAATGATCCCCCAAGTTTAGGAAACACACATAATCTGGTTGTGCTGATGGTGCCACCATAAATTACCGCAGATTATAATCTGTGTTGACCAGTTCACTCAGGCTAAGTGCATTAGATAGTGATCTATCAGTTTCATAATGCTATATGTACAGTATTTGTAGATAACACAAACGTATAGCCTCACCTAAACATAATCCATTACCAATCCATATAAATGTCTATCTGAGAGTATAGAAGCCTACTGGGTGATCCTTCGTTTGTAAATTCTGACAAGTGATTTATTATCTTTGCAGAAGGAAATGCAGACCTAGTTTTGACATAGTCCCCATGACAATCCACAATAGTAATCAAATATCCTTAAACCCTTTTAAGGAGCTCAGAAATGATGCTGGTGTGTAATACAGTATCACGAGTGCTATGGGACTGCTCCTCTTGTCTGCCTATTCATTTGTCTCATAGCTGGAAGAAAACTGAAATTATATTAGAAAAACTCTAGCAAGTGTTAATGCTTTTTATGAACCCAATTAGCAAATCTTCACGTACAATAAGAGATGGGTGGCGGCTGCTTGCCCTGTTTGTTGAGAATCCATTTGGAAAATTTCACAATTAAACATCACAGTATCACATTTAGATTAAATGGCCCAAATGTGTTTACTGGGATATTAAAAAAGAGGGCCCAGCTGTGGTTTCAAGAATTATTTATTTATATTTCTTTAATGTGTAATAGGGGTTCCATATTACTTCTCATATATTGGGAAATAGGCACAGCACCACTGGGGAAACTTGCCAAAGAAACTAGACTAAAGGGAGCCGGGTTGAATTTCCTCTATGTCCTCTTAACTAATGCTGACCTTTTCCATTTTCCTATCTATATTCAACTGTGCACACTGCAGAATTTGCTTTACACTGAGATTTGTCCAATCCCCTCTGTGCTGTCAGTGGTAGAGCGATGTTGGGTCACGGCAGCAGCAGTAAGAGCAGTGACATTGCACTGAAGTCCCGGTTTACGGACTCATCACCCAGCAGGCAAGAACTGTCACTGTTTGTTAAAGCACAGCTGCACCAGTTTATGTCTGTTTATTTGTTAATTAGTTTGTTTGTTTGTTTGCTTGTTTGTTTGGGAACAGTGATCATCGATCAACATTGATCAAACGCTGTAAATTACTCAGAGTATGCTGTGTGGAGTAACCTGTATGATGTCTCTAGCTAGTTTTAAAATAGGCAACCTACTGTAGAATAAAAAACAAGGTACAGCACTGCTTGTGGAAGTAATACAGTAACTGTCCAAATGGATTGCATACATACACTATAAAGGGCTATGTTTGTTGCTCTTTTTCATGTGTTAGAGGACGTGGCTACACCTCGTATCAAAGTTATGTGACATTTGCCAGGCAATACAAGTCAATAGATATGAGGATTTCACTCTATGCATTGAAGGTGAAGTCCGCGGTTGTATTCCAATACTCTTTTTGGTTCAATTCTATGCTCATGCTGTAAATGCCAAACAGACATGGTAGCTCAGACCGATAACAGTTCCAGCTGATCAATACGCTGCTTATTGCTTCGGGACGCTCGCCGCTGACTCAAAATATCTCAAAAGATCGTTAACTATGTGTGACTGTTGTTGTTGTTGTTGTTGTTGTTGTGAGTTTATATTCACCAGCATAGTCTGTGGTTGGGACCACAAGATGACAAGCGTGGTCTACTTAGCTTGAAATAATAATGAAATAAATAAATCTCGAACCCTAAAGGGCTGCATACATTAAGTTGATGATGGTGCACGGAGCAAAAACACTCATAAATATGGAAATGACGCTTTCTTCATATAGGCTCAAACCCATTTTAGCCTTATTTCCACTACGTATATATTTATCACATCTCGCTATAGTCTGCTGTGCTTGTGGGGAAACCTCTCCACGTTGGCTGTCATTAGTATGGGATATTTATATCCTCCTTTTTTCTCTGGCACAAAAACTTTCATCTTGAGACACTCAGAGGAACCCTTTCATTTTCACATTATCTGTGTGTTCACTGGAAGAGACCAGTCTGCTTTTTGGCATGTATGAGATGTCTTTTGCTCTTTCTTCCTCCTCCTCCTCCTCCTCCTCTTCCTCCACTAGCTCGAGAATGTGATAACTTTATTAGCACATATCTGTTACGTTTCTTTAATCTTCCAACCCCTTTCAAACACTCTCTAGCCCAATGTCTGAAAGTCGTGATGTGATTTGATCATCATTGCATCCTTCTGTGTGTAAAGTACCTGTTAACTCTCTGTCAATACTTTGAAGGATGCAAATCCAAACACACTTCACACTACAAATCACCGAGTATGCTTAGAGTGGAAACGGAATTGGAAACCGGCAGCTAGCTCAGCCAAGAGCAGCAGCAGCAACAGCAGAACTATCGCTCTCTCTCAAAAGCTAGATTTGGACTGGGACCTGGGAAAAGGGGATTGATTTCCCCTCGTCGCCTTCATCTACCCTGGGCGTTGAGATTGATCCCCGCCTCTTCATTAGATAAACACAAAAAAAAGTGATGGATTTGTTTGTTAATTCACTCGGCGACGGCACGGCACGCTTTTCCCTTTTCTATTCCATTTGGCTCCTGTCACTGTTAATTGTTACTGGCGAGAGAATCTGCTTGTGTAAGTGTCCTGGAGATATTGAGGGGTTTGGGCTCGAGTGCGTTCCAAACAAGAGGGCCTCGGCACCCCTGAGTGTCTCAGAGCTACTAGGAAATGTGCCTGTTTCAACCCACTTTTCGCTTTCTTTTATTCTTCTTTTGTTCTTTTGGACGCTAAAACCACTTTCCGTTCTCAGCCTGGATATAATTTATGTTATTCATAATCTGCGTGTGTATACCCATCTGTATGTGTGTGAGTGTGTGAGTGTGTGTGTGTGTGTGTGTGTGTGTGTGTGTGTATGTGTGTGGGTGTCTGAGTGTGCATATGTATCCATAGTATGTGTGTGTGTGTGTGTGTGTTACATAACTCCCTCGGCATGGTGTCGTTATTCGGACAAAGGCCTTAGCCAGTCTGAAACTGTTTGGCAGCCACAATGAGTTCTGCCTGTTAGGTAAGCTAATTGTTTTCTATTGGATTTCTTTTAGACGAACACTCACATGGTTACTCTGTGCCACGAGAGCCTGAATAGCCAGATTTATGAAATGTCATCTCACACAACAGTCATCAGTGGTAAAAGCTTAAAAGCCTTTTAGTCGGTGGCATTTAGCAGCCGTTTAGATTTTTTTTTTTTTAAAAAAGCATTTAAGTAATTTACCTGTAAACCAGAGAGTCATCGTAGGTGCCGTTGTACTGGATCTG
>NC_085013.1:3069967-3074967 GCF_963854185.1 Sardina pilchardus
GCTCAAAAGAGATTCCCACAGGTTTCCTAATGAGCATCCTCCAGTTGTTTAATTGCACACCAAAGTAATTAAAACTGTATGTCTAATGCTCTGGTTAATAGGTAAAGAAGATTAGAGTTTACTTCCACATCACTGTGTACTGCATTACGTTGAATGTGCTATGCTACTTCCAAAGGAGATTCATCTCCACTCGCCATCCAGAGACAGTGCAGAGAGGTCTATCCACAAGCTGCTTTGTGCATGCCCCTCCTACATCATTTCTGTTTGCTAGCGTCACAGATTGGTTTTTGGTGTTTTAAGCCCCCAACGTTGTCCTCAAGGCGGCACTGCCTGGAAGGCGCTAGGGTTAGGCATGAGTTCAGGTTAGGGCTAAGGTTAGGGTTAGGGTTAGGATTAGGTTCCTTTAAGTGGACAGTGGCAGCGCTGCCTGGAAGACGACATTGGGGGCTTAAAACACCATCGAGCCACATATTGTGTGAGCATGCTGCACACAGTATACGTCAATACAATATGACAGTACACAATAGTTGTTAGAATTGCTTTAAAAAGCATATAATGTTTTCCGTGTTGTAAGTCGCTTTAGTTACAGTAAAAAGCGTCAGCCAAATGTTATGTAATGTAATGTAACTAAGAAATGCCACCACTATCCAAAGGTCCCATATGCATGCCGTCAAATTCAGGAGTATCAGGGGATTCACTCATATCAGTCACACTGACTCAGGAGTATCAGGGGATTCACTCATATCAGTCACATCACATCATCAAGGTGGACTCCAGAGGGTGTGTGCTATGAAGCGAGGTTACGGGAGTATCCTGGCCACTGCTAACGTCTGAAACAGCATGGCACATTTAAAAAAATGACATTTTCTTTTAAGATCAAGAGTTAGCTCGTCTAAGCCACTTGGTAGTATACGTAGCCCTAAGATCAGTTCCAGTGAAAGCTCTAAGCAGAAACGCCAAGGCCTTGGGTTACTACTGTGTTAGATGGCGAGGTAAAAGAGGTAAGATATTGGAGTGTAATTCATGCAAGCTGCTGTGTCAGCCGCACTCTGTTGGGGTTGCATTATTAAAGCCCTTGCCTTAACCTGAAAATGATGAAAGTTTTAAGAAGTCCAAATAAAAATGGCGAAGTGCTTACACACACACACACACACACACACACACACACACACACACACACAGAAAGAGAGACACAGACACACATAGACACACAGACATACAGACACACAGACACACACAAACACACACACACACACACACACACACACACACACACACACACAACACACACACACACACACACACACACACACACACAGACACACACACACACACACACACACACACACACACACACACACACACACACTCCAGACTGCTCTCTGACAGCAGCAGGTACACAGGGGCCTGTGGCTGGACAGCTTCAGAACTCGAGCTTGTATCCAGAAGGTCCAAATCTGTGTCAGTCCGTACAGATGAGAAAATAGCGTGTCTGAGCCCTTGAGCAAAGCCCTTAGCCCAAATACACTGCAGGGGCTTTCCTCTATACCTGTCTTTTTCATACTCTCTCTCTCTCTCTCTCTCTCTCTCTCTCTCTCTCTCCCTCTCTCTCTCCCTCCCTTCCTCTTCAGTCACTACTCATTTCTCTGAAGGTAGCTGTTCCGCATGAGAAAAGCAATCTCAGCCAGTCACCTAGAGGTCAAGGGTCCAATAAATACATAAACAGATGCCCAGAAAGCCAGTATTGTGGCCATTGCCACAATCATATCGATCCAAATAGATATTCACAAGATTAATTCCATATTCATAGAATATTATATCATCGTATAATAATAATATACTCGTTTCTGATCATAATATCTGGCCCTACTGCCAGCCAATCTGAAAAGAGCTACTACTATTGGCTACTTATATATAAACTAGACTGGAACATCAACGACTTTGAATTTGCCGCACATCCCTGCCCACCATTCTGGGGAAAACAAACTGGAATGAATGGAATGAATTGGAATGGAATGGAAACCTATGGAGCTGCATCCACGTGGTAGGAGCTTGCTTTCCCCGAAAAAAAAAGGGGTGTGGCACAGACAAAATGCCGATACGCCAGTTGTGCGAATGATCAGACAGCCATTTTCCCTTTACACGAGCACACAGACTTTTTGATTACGATGCAAACGCAGGCACCAGTCAGAAGCCATTTACTCCGCCTCGCCTCGCCGCTCCTTCCTAGCGCCATCGTCTTGGCCCAAAACAAGCCGGTGTCATAATAATTTAATCTTCAATCTAGTCTCCGCTCTGCAGATCAGTGGCCATGACCGGGCTTTCGCTGACCTCTGGACGAGTGAGATGCGTGAGAGGTTACTAGCATGCCTTGGGGGAGTGGGGGGGTGGTGGTGGTGGTGGGGGGGGGCAGCGTCAGGAGGCAACACGCAGGGGGAACACGGTAGCGCCGGTGAATTATACACGAACGCTTCCTCCATAATTTACGCAGATCAGGTTGTACACATGACGGGGAGCGGCCGTGAATTTTTCAGATGCTCTAAAAGGAGCGGCCTCGCCACCCCTCAAAATATTATCATCAATGTTTAAGCTGTGTCAAAATACACACGTGCACACACACTCCCACACACACACACATGCACACACACACACATGCATGCACACACACACACACACCCCCACAGAGAGTCACATCATGGCGTCCACATAGACACAGTAGTTACTGTAATATACAGTACACACACGAAGCGTACAAAAATAGAGAAGCTGAGACACACACACACATTGCACAACACAATTGTGCTGACACACATGCACACCGCATATTTAATGACACACACACACACACGCACACGCACACGCACACACACACACACACACACACACACACACACACACACACACACACACACACACACACACACACACACACACACACACACACACACACACACACACACGTGGGGGCCAACTATCCGCACATGAGGACACGCTCACACAAGAAGATGAGGATATATATGCCCAGTGGTACAGCTACTTCCAGGGCACTAAGGAGCCCTGTAGCCATAAATAACATGAAGAGTAGACAGGGGGAGGGCCTGGATATATCAGCCTCACATGACCAGCCATCAGCTCACAAGGGCAAACACAACAGCACCAGAGTGTGTGTGTGGTCTGTCTGTGTGTGTGTGTCTGTGTGTGTGTGTGTGTGTGTGTGTGTGTGTGTGTGTGTGTGTTAGTGTCTGTGTGTGTGTGTGTGTGTGGGTGTGTGTGTGTGTGTGTGTGTCTGTGTGTGTGTGTGTGTGTGTATACAGTATGTGTGTGTGCATCCGTGTGAGCGTTCTAAATCACAACACGGCACCAGGCGGTAAAGGCATTTCATATGCAAACCCTCTGAGGTTCCGGGTGTCCTCTGCATCACACTTATTGTATGTTATGCAAATCCTCCTCGCGCGCCGCCACCGCCACTGTCCCGTTATTCTCCCAGCTATATGATAATGATGTATTCTAACGGCAACGGCACACGAGGGCGTTTGGAGAGAAAAAAAACATCGGCAGCTCTTACAGCTTCAACTGCTCTCAGACCGGCGACAACAGAAACGACCCCCCCCCCCCCCCCCCCGCCCCCCAGGATGCCTCTGATGTGTGTATCACATCGGTGGCCCTGTGGTTGTATGTTGTGTCCCAGTTGTATAAGGAGACAGGGAGGGTCTCTAAGGACACTGGCCTCCAACTGGCCGTTGGGATTTTTTTTTCTGGCCGAGCCGAGAGAAAGCGTTAAAAGCATGGAGGTGCCAAGGTCCTTTCAAAGTCAACGGGCTGCCCACACACACACACACGCACATTGATTTGTCAGCTGTCTAAGGTGAAGGGCCGAGCAAGTATTTCCACAACCACATATTGCAGCAAACTGCGAAGGAGAAATAAATAAATAAATGAATAGATAGATAGATACTAAATAAACAAATAAATAAAATCCCTCACACACAGATACAACCACACAGCCACTTGCATCATTTTGTACACAGAAATCTCACTGTCCTCTCAGTTTCAATTTGAGTAGAAACTGATGAAAAACGATGACCACGCAACATGTCACTCTACAAATTACACAATTATGATTTGTCATCTCCTTACTCATAATGCCTTCAGTAAGCATTTTTTGTCTCTGACACTATAAATATGCATGCGAGGCTTTGTCCTTCTGTCCTGTGGCTGTCAGTGTGAGCAGGATGCCGGGCTTATCGCGGGGATAAAATTGCATTTGTCCTCAGCTCTAAGTGGCGACTGCACGGTCTTTCAGGCTGGATTTTTGACTTTAATGAGCATCTGGGGACATCTGGAGCCATCTGATTTTAGGCACAGAAAAGAGAGAGGGGAAGGGAGGGCAGTAGATAGATAGAGAGAGAGAGAGAGAGGGGGGGGGGGGGGGTGGTAGAGAGAGAGAGAGAGGGAGGGATGGATGGAATGAATGAGAGGAGTGACAAGACAAAGACTGACAGCGTTTCTCAGTGATGCCTGTGACAGGTGTAACCCCTCTCACCTGTACGTCTCATTCTTTTGCTTTAACAATCCTCTCTTTGTTGGCACTCTTTTTCAACCTCTTTCCTTGTTATTCTCTCTATTTCTCTCTCCATTTCACTCTCTCTGTCTGCCTCTCCGTGAAACCCCACCCCTCATCTATCCTGCTCATTCTGCTAATGTTCCTCTGGCAACCAGCACTGGAGCATGTCTGTTGTTAGGAGAGCAAAACACAGAGAAATCAAGCAGTAAGCACACGTCTCCTAGCCTCCTCTACATCTGCTCTATCTGTCTTTTTCTCTGTCTCTCTGTCTCTCTCTCACTCTCTCTCTCTATCTCTCTCTCTCTCTCTCTCTCTCTCTCTCTCTCTCTCTCTCCTCTCTCTCTCTCTCTCTCTCTCTCTCTCTCCCCCTCTCCAACACCTCTTTTTTTGCTCTGCAAGGCTCCACTGCAAGCCAGAGAAAAGCACCCATCCAGCA
>NC_085013.1:3079967-3124967 GCF_963854185.1 Sardina pilchardus
TTTAGGCGTTTCTATGTTAAAGTTCCAAAGCATTCCAAAGCACAAGACATCACACAACACACACACACACACACACACACACACACACACACACACACACACACACACACACACACACACACACACACACACACACACACACACACACACAGACACACACACACACACACACACACACTGAATAAACACACATGTATTGCCTCATCATCCAGAGGAGAACAGTCGTGCAAGCACTCTGATGGAGAATTCCGCCTGAGAACTGCACTGGGTGGGGCTGGAGACACACTTACTTGGGAATCAATTATTCAAGAGCAAATAGGCACTTAGCAGAGAGGGGAAACTTTTTTAATGAAGCGCGTTTGCGATTGGGAGGCAATTAAGACTGCCCATTAATTTCAGGTTGTCTGTTTTTTTATATCATGGGGTGAGTCGGAGAATATCTATTTTGATAACCATTTAATGAATACACACACTGTCTCTCTATTTCTCTCCCTCTCTCTCTATTTCCCTTTTAAGTTATCCTTTTAATGTATGTATCCTTATGATAATATCCCTACTCTGACACACACACACACACACACACACACACACACACACACACACACACACACACACACACACACACACACACAAACACAGACACACACACACACACACACACACACACACACACACACACACACATATCTTGTGTACCATGGCCTGCCTTTTGGTGTGCTGATACATGTAGTGGATCATCTGTGCTTGCTGGTACGACAAGATCGCACACACACTCACTCACACACACACACACACACACACTGACATACAATACACAAACAGAAAACAAGGGCAGCGAGTCATTAAGGGCAGAGTGAGAAAACATCTCTCCCATCATACATTTGTTTGTTTATGTTTTTGAGACCTCGATCCTTAAATCCTCTTGTCCCGGGGATGTGCGTTTGTGGAGGGGGGTGGTCATGTGTTTTGTGCCCGGGAGCGCAGGATAACTCAGGGGCTTAACCCCACGTGCCCTTGCAGCGCCAGAGCCTAAGCCATCTGTCTACTTGTGCCTGTACAGAGACAGGGGGAAGAGATGAGGGACAGGGGATGCGCAGGAGAGTAGGACAGAGACAGAGAGAGAGATAGAGAGAAACAGAAGGAGGGAGAGAGAGAGAGGGAGAGATGGAGAGAGAAACTGACGGAGGAGGAGAGAGATTTTTCTCTTTTTTTCACACAAATGCGTCCAGAATCCACTATCCGCCAAGCACCAGCTGCATGACAATGACAGTGAGGCAGATAGAGGGAGAGAGAGAGAGAGAGAGAGAGAGAGAGAGAGAGAGAGAGAGAGAGAATATGTGCAACAGATGGAGGAGACAGAGTGTGGAGATGCGTAGTTTAATTCCGTCCGCGGCATAAAAACCAGGACCACCAGGTCTAAACATCCTGTTCCCACCATCGATGACAAATATAATACTTACATTATTTTCCTTTGGTATGCAAAATTATAGAATGAGTCAATTTTCAGCCATAATGCAAGTAGCATTTTGCTTCTACCTGCACTCACATGTTCACAGACAGCACAGAACTACTACTGAAATGGTAGCTGGATAACTTTGCTATCACTGGCTAATACTGTGAACTATTCTCGCCATTGCGGCCAAGTTATTTCCTTTTGACATACAGTATATGGCAGTCTATGGGCAGCACTTGGTCAAAACAAAACCAAGTGGTTGTATTTGTTCATTAAAAATGTATAGCACTATTCTGATGAATGCAAAAGCATTATAGTCCAAAGTTGACAACAGCTGGATTGAATGAGTGCCCCTATAAACTACCAGCTGGCTCATAGACAAATGACCCGACTAAATGGCCACATATTCAGTGTCATTTTATAATTCACTTCAGTTGTACTTAATGTCTCTCTTTTCATCAAGTTGTGCGATCATGTGGAGAATGCAACATAGCTTACTTAAGATGCAGTGTTTACTATTAGCTATACTTCAGACTGGAGTGTTAGTGTCAGTGTTAATGCAATCAAACTGATCTAACATTACATGTCTAAGGAGCTGGGCATATATAACCGGATTTGCAATGGAAATCAAAGGATTTGGAATTCCATATGCAGTGCAATATTTCACTGACATAGAATTGCTCTCGGCCATATGTAAATGCAGGTATTATAAGTTTAAACGGGATTTGTGTATATATATAACTTGTGGCTTGCATCAAGACATGTCTGGGATTTAAATGCCGATACCATAAAAAAGGATTATCATTTCTTGCAGGCAACAACCATCAATTTGGCCCATGACACCGCTTCAATTTGGCCCACTTCTTGAGGAGTCGTGGGCCTAATTTAATGAAACAGCAATGAAGGAAGATGCCTGCTTTATAAACCCAGAATAATGCTCATGCAGGCTGCTCTGTCGCGATGCTGCTTTTCTTTGGTTCTTTGGTTCTTTGGCTCTTTGGCTCTTTGGTTCTTTTGGTTAGGCGTACTCAGGACTGCGTATGTGATACCGTGAGGGAGGGGCCATTATGGACCCTGGGTGTGGCACGCAGAACGTTTGCGACTGCCGCCAGCCGGCGATGTATCCTGCGTCGTGTTGTTGTGCAGCGTTAAGTGTAGGCTTGGTTGTTGATAACCCACTGTGGCAAATCCCCCATGTTAACAACTCCCCAGTGTTTATCTGAAACGCAATACTCTCTCTGTTGTTGCTTTTATCATTCTCAAAAGCAACTCGCGCCGAGTGCAATCATACCTCCCTCTTAAAGAAAAATATCTTCTCAGGCCTTCACCACCAGCCTGTCGCTCTCCATGCATCCATAACAGCAGGCCAGGGGGCCTGGTTTCCACTACCTTGCAAATGTGCGGATCTCATTTGACTCCCTGTATTGATTTCACATTTAGGGATTAATGCAGGACCTAATGGACAATCAGCCTGCATAGCACCCTTCCTCAATCTGTGCTTGCCTTGCTACTATGGATGGAGAACATTGGATCCATAATCAATTTGTTTTGTTACGGCCGCTTTTGCTGTTGTTCCTGGCACATTTTTAGCTTGTTTTAATTTCTTTAAGGACCTTTTGTGCATTTTTTTTTTACCCTTGTTAATAGTGGTCGTTTTAAAGGGCGCTCTAGCATTAGTAGGCAAAGCAGACATTAGCTGCAATATTAAAGGCAGGGAAGTGCTTCAATTTCTTATAAATAATAAAAGAGGATAAGATGATATTGCAATTCTGAAATATCTCATTTGCATCACACAGTCGATTGTCGTGTGCATATTAATAGGACGTGATGGACAGCCCGGGGGGAAAAGAGCATTTGTGTTTTTGATTTTTTTTAAATAATTGTGATTCTGCCCCTTTCAGACTCGTACTTTAAGAGAGACGTGGCGCTCGCTTTATGCATCCAGCGCCCACGCAGATATGTGCGCTCTTGCCCTTCAGCAAGAGCTGCGTTCTGGGACCATGTGGGAGTTATTCACGAAGCCGTGTTACACACACCCTCCTCCTCCTCTTCCTCCTCCTCCTCCTCTTCTCTTCCCTCTTCCTCCCTCCCTCTCCTTCTCCCTCTGCCTCCTACTTCTACACAGATGGAGAGCATCCCTACCCACACCCCCACACTCACACCACCATCTTCACCACCACCACCACCACCACCACCACCTCAGTATCCTTCCAACTCCGCCCGTTTTTTTCCGCCACCCAACTCCAACCATCCACCCCCCTCCTCCCCTTCACCCCGTGTTGTCTGAAGGGTTTGATCATGAGTCTGTAGCCTCTGGTTTGAATTCTCAGAATTTGGCCCAGGGCAATGTCTGACACCCTCCGCAAGTACAACCCCCCTTCCAGCTGGAAGTCCTCTCCGAACACACACGCACACACACACACACACACACACACACACACACACACACACACATACACACAGAGAGAGAGAGAGAGACACACACACACACACACAGGAACACCATCAGCCTCCTGATCGGCGATTTGTGCCGCGGGTGAGAGAGGTCGAGCTCCAAAGATCACCCGTCTCTCTGATCAGCGCTCCTCTGTGTGAAGGATCACGTTCTTTTGATCTGCCTCCCAGGGAATCTCTCTTTGTGCTCTCTCTCTCTTTTTCTCTCTCTCTCTCTCTCTCTCTCTCTCTCTCTCTCTCTCTCTCTCCTGATCTTTTGCTCTGTCTGGTCACTGGCCCTGTGCCTAGCATGCACGTAAACAACCACTTACCCCACCCTCCTCCACTGTGTCTCGCACAGCCACAGCTCCACTACTCTAAGCACATAAATAACTGCCCTTACTACTAAACCTGCTCTATGCTTCTCCTCCTTATCCACCATATTTCTTTGCCAACAATGGCGTTGCCATGACACCTCAGTATTCAAAAAACATTTTGTATTTCCGGCGAATCGATTTTAACGTGACGGTTGACAGTGCTTGATGTATCATAATGCAAATAAAAGTAACCTTTTATATTTTCTATCAGTTATATATGATGCAGTATATCCATGCTGAGGGCAGAATTGTCAACAAGTTGAAGAATATTCTACTTAGCGTACTGCGAATGCTAAAGCTATAATGTAAACAGAATGGACGGAAGATGAAAAACGGCCAGATTTCCGGTTTAAGGAATAAGGTGGATAAGCCCGAGTCTACTGCTGTGACCTACAAGACCTATAGATGATGCCAGTAGGTGAATACAGAAACTGGTGTGTATCATGTGTGAGCCAGGCCTGAGGTAACAGATTGAAAAGAATTAAGTAATGCACATCCCATTATTCAGAAAGAAAAGGAAAAGAACTAGGCCAGTGTATAATTAACCTCGGCTCATACAGAAAGGCAGAAAAAAACAGAACAGAAAAAAACAGCAGAAGTTGCCCCAAATTGGGTAGAGTACAGTGGCAGACAGGCAAGGCCTGAAGAATAGCTCTTTCAGCACAGATAAGTCATTGTGCGTGTGTGTGTGTGTGTGTGTGTGTGAGTGTGTGTGTGTGTGTTTGTAAGAGGGTGTGTGAGAGAGAGCATGCATGTACAGTGTGTGTGCGTGTGTGTGTGTGTGTGTGTGTGTGTGTGTGTGTGTGTGTGTGTGTGTGTTTGTTTGTGGAGTGATGCCTGCTATGAGCTAGCTCTGGTGCCCCTTCTGCCCTTCTGTCTCTCACTCGTTTCATAAACAAACTGCCCAACTCTCCCAAAAGCCCCATCCCTCTCTCTCTCTCTCTCTCATTCTCTCTCTCTCACCCCTCTCTCTCCTTCTCTCTCTCTCACCACCCCCCTCTCTCTCTCTCTCTCTCACTCGCTCTCTCTGCCCCAGGTCAACACCCATCCCTACCCACCCCCCCACCCCACCCCATATGTGCCACTGCTCCGTTCAAAGTCAGGCCAGTCAGCTCCCGCGGTCAGAGCCAGCTCTGCTCGGCGCCGCAGATCGGAGGTCACTCTGTTCATTTCTCAAAGGGCCCATTAGCGGAGAGGGCCTCGGGGCGAGAGACCGGCAAAGCTGATTGTTTTGCTTCCGTCAACGTCTGTTATATCTGCAGCCAGCCAAAGCATACAGATGCCCCCCGTCTTGCCAGCGCAGGAGGCACAATGCCACCCAGATGGCCGCCGACTCGAGAGCGGCGCTCTTTTGGCCCAGATCCGGCCCACGGTCTGGCTGACATCCGCCCGATCTGGCCCGGATCACAGCCACACTCAGTCCCAGCAATAAGGCCAATAAGGTCTCTTGCCCTGAGCAAGGGAGGCAGTCATACAGCTATTTCCAACTCATGGACGAGGCTACGGAGAGGATGAGCATCTCTTTACAAACTGTGAAAGCAGAGTGGCAGGTTTTCACAGGACAGGGGGGCGACGTCTCCCTGTCTTGAGCTCCATATCTGGTGAGTCATTTACTCACAGTCAAAAGGGAAGACATTTTAATCTTTGGAGTAATCCTGCTATATACGCCTGTCATCTCATGCGAGCAAATGCAGAGTTTTATATCACGCTATCTTTATCCTGGCGAGCTTAAAGGTTCACCAGCAACATGATTTTCATTGTTTATATTTACGACACGTATCCGTTTTGGTCCAAAAAAATATATATTTCATTTTCTTGATATTGCTCCTGATCCACAATCACTCTGCAACAATGTGATTCAAAGTGGATATTCAAGTTGAGGCGCCTCGTATCTGCAGTGGAGACAGAAGTGTGCCAGGAGATAATGATCGCTCACGAAACCACGCTGTGTTTGTGTGTGTGTGTGTCTAAGTGTGTGTGTGTGTGAGCATGCATGTACAGTGTGTGTGTGTGTGTGTGAGAGAGAGAGAGAGAGAGTGAAGGTGTTTGTGTGTGTGTGTGTGTGTGTGTGTGTGTGTGTTTGTAATTTGATTCAAAGTGGGTATTCAAGTTGAGTTGCCGCGTGTATTTACGGCGGTAGACGGGAGTGTGCCAGGAGATAATGATCGCTCACGGAGCCGCGGTGGCAGATGGAGGAGTTGTGGACGGTTACAGCAGGCTTGCATGTGCTAATCCCGTACACACAACTTCCAGCGCACGTCGGCCCCATAACCCACTTAAGCCCTGGGGCCACGGCCAGCCGAAGGGAGCCGAGCGGAGCCAAGCGGAGCCAAGTCCAGCCTGCCTCGGCCAACGGGCACTTTCATCGAGATAGGGCTGCAGTGAGGAGTGTGTGTTTGTGTGGGAGGGTGTTAGAATGAGGCACAAATAAAAATAAAAAAAGGTGTGTGTGTGGGGGTGGGGGTGGGGATGGGGGGCGACGGCAATTTTTATCCAGAGAGGGGTGGGGGGCGAGAGAAAAGCAAACAATCCCAGAATTCATAGGTTGTATCGATCAGCTCAAAGGCACATTAATTCCGAGCCCCGTCTGGTTAAGTTCTCACCAAACATTTAATCTCTCTCCTCTGAGTCATATATTGGGCCATGAAGAGGCTCCTCTCTGAGGACCGGTGATGATTAATACTGAGACCATCGTCCGCGCTTCCTGGCCGCTCGCTCGCACGCTCGCTCACTCGCTCGCTTCGTCCGGGGTGATGAACTGCCACGAATCCCCACCTGCCTCAGCTGGCCACCCATTTCCTCCTGAATATGTATAAAACACTATAAAATTTCATGACAGTTTACCTATTCCCGCCACAGCGTGACACCGGCGGGTGGCGTTTGTCAACGGGGGATTACAGGGGAAATATACAATCCTCACTTTGTAAGTCTCATAAAACATGCATAACTCCGGTACATGCTGACCATATGCGATGGACTACTCTGGCCATAAATACTGGTGGAAAATGGCTCCCGCAAGGAATAGCATCCCCCTACGGAGAAAAAGCTGATAGGGCAGCAGGATCAAGCCATTAGACTCCGGAACAATTACTGGAGTTGTGGTTTTGTTGAAGGAGAAATGAGAGTGAGGAAAACAATTTTTTTCTTTTATATATTTTGCCTTCAGGTGCTGCGTTTGTGTTTGTGTGTGTATATGTGTATGTGTGTGTGTGTGTGTGTGTGTGTGTGTGTGTGTGTGTGTGTGTGTGTGTGTGTGTGTGTGTGTGTGTGTGTGTGTGTGTGTGTGAGTATGTGTGTGTGTGTGTGTGTGTGTGTGTGTGTGTGTGTGCATCTGTGTGTGCATGTGTGTGTGTGTGTGTGTGCATCTGTGTGTGCATGTGTGTGTGTGTGTGTGCATCTGTGTGTGCATGTGTGTGAGTGCTTGCGTGAAAGTGAATGACGTGAGTGGGAACGAAGGAGAGAAAATCGTGCGCTATAAGCATCCACCAAATGAAATCATGGACCATTTTCTTGTGTTCTGCATCTAACCAGCGATCTAAAATGTGCTAAAAGGTTTTTCTGTCATTTCAGAGTCTTCTGCAACAGCCCCCTTACCAACACTCATCCCACCCCCCCCCCAACCCCACCCCAGCCTCCCTGCACGCCACAACTACCCACACTGACATCCCAGCATGCAATGTGTCACAAGCACTTCCCTCTCGACTGACTGAGCACCTTCTCCTCCACTTCCTGCTCTGAGCCGCACAGTCGCGGAGATGACGGATCAAACGCAACACGCACACACGTCCTCCGCGCTTCAGATGCACGGACAAATGAAAAAAGACGTACGGACGAGAACGACAGAGAGAGAGCCAGAGAGAGAGAGAGAGAGAGAGAGAGAGAGAGAGAGAGAGAGAAAGAGAGAGGGAAAAATGGCTCATAGTCAATAATCCACAGGTTCCTTGAAGATTAGCCCCCTCTGAAGGTCACGCAGACATGCCAGGCCCTGACTAAATGACTGGTCATCAAGGGAGACAAACACAACACAACACAACGGCGAAGGGGGAGGAGAATTGAGATGAATGCGCCGCGCACTTATCCAATGCAGGCAGGGGGTCATTAAAAGGTCATTATGGTCTAATGGCCCCCATGACTACTCGCCATGACAATCAGGCCAAACCACCTGGAGGGGGTGAGAGAAGAGAGAGAGAGAGAGAGAGAGGGAGAAAGGTTAGTGGTGATGGAGAGATAGAGGAGGAGAGACAGAGAGAAGCATGCAGCTCTCTCACATGGTAACATGAGAGAGAGAGGAAGAGGAAGAGTGAGATAGAGAAAGAGAGGGAGAAAGAGAAAGAGTGAGACTAAGAAAGAGAGAGACAGAGAGAGAGACAAAGAAAGACTAAGAGAGAGAGAGACTAAGAGAGAGAGGGAGAGAGAGAGAGAAAGAGGCTCTAAGACAGAGAGACAGAGCTGTCATCATGGAGGCTTCTCTCAAGGGAACATGACGAGAGCCACTGTCAGGCATGACACAAAGCTCTGACTGAGTATTTTTCTTGCTCTATTTCCCGGTAGTCTTGATTTATTTATTTGCTTGCATAGCAGGCGGTAATTAGGCATGGGCTGGAGGAATCAAACTTAAAAAAAAAACTAAACAGGAGCTACAGAACTAAGGAGAGGGAAGGGATGGAACGAGACCAAAAGAGAGACAGTGACAGATTGACTGAGAGAAAGAGAGGGGGAGAGAGAGAGCGAGAGAGAGAGAGAGAGAGAAAGAGAGAGGCAGAGGAAGGTATCAGCCCTTGAACAATACATTAGCACAAACATTTTATATGGCTCCCCGCCTCTGGGATGGCTTACATCAAAGATATGCAAATACAAATAAACTATGTAACAACCCAGAGATGGTCCTGTCAAGAGCTGCCCCTAAAGATGCCTGTGCGAAGTAAACACAGCTGTGCCGGTGAAGAAAAGCTATAAAACAACAAAGGCCTGCAAAACTCAGTCTATAGCACTGAAGTAATATGGGACAACTGCGTGGTAATTTCACTCCAAGTCTGACATTTTTGACGTGTGAAGATGTGCATTTACTGGTTGTGTATTTATAGCTTTATTTGGACATTTTGTAGCTATCTCTATTCAGTTTAGGTATTTTGACGCCATCGCACAATAAGGGTTGTAATTGTGCCGCATGAAATGAAGGACGCTTGTCTAAAATGGCAGCCAGCCATCTACTTCCAGTCAGCCACCCTTGAAATATCTCCGCCCGGATGGTATGAACAAACGTGGTGACCAGACTACCAAATCACATTACGCCTCTGCCTCTAGACGAGGCGAGACTTGACTAGATTCCCAGAATTATTCTGGAATGTTCATAACCTCTCTGACACTGGCTGTTCCAAGGGCCTCTTTCATCATCAAAGGGGAAAAGACAGCTGTGCTGCCTGGCCTGGGATTAAGGTGAAGGTGCCCAAAAAAGCCTCTCTCCCCATTCCTAATACCATAACACTCGCTGTCCTGGTATAACCCCATGGAGGAAAATAGTGCTGATGGATGCGATTATACGTGTGTGTGTGTGTGTGTGTGTGTGTGTGTGTGTGTGTGCGTGCGTGCGTGCGTGCGTGCGTGCGTGCGTGCGTGCGTGCGTGCGTGCGTGCGTGCTGCGTGCGTGCGTGCGTGCGTGCGTGCGTGCGTGCGTGTGTGTGTGTGTGTGTGCATGTGCACGCGGTGTGTGTGTGAGATGGTGATGGTGGAGGTTGTAATCATAGAAGAGAGGTGTCTAGACTGTATACAATAGACTCATCATGGACCCTGTAGGACCAAATCATACAGATCGCCAATCAGTTCTCAGACAGCCATGGAGATAGTGACTAATACTGGACCTGATCTGGGTCTGACCTATTCCACAAGCACACACTCTATAGCCATGATTATGCATTCACTGCAGCCCTATACACCAAGCCTGAGCATATTAATCATATTCATTTACGACTGGCAACAGTGTCTGATTAGTTGAGTTAATGAAATTGTGTGTAGTTAATAAAATAATAGATAACTCAATTCTGGAGGATTCGGCTCTGAATATTTCATAAATTAGCAGATGGGAATATTAATGAGAGTCAAAAAACTCCTCGGTTTGGCCTGCCACCGAGGCAGTTTTCATGGTCAGTGAAAATGGCACTTCAGATGTCTTGCTTCCCTCCTTAATTGGTTTGATCTCGGGCGCGTAACCGGTGTCACCGTGCGTAATTACCAGGTCGTGCGCAAATAAACCTCCTCTGAAGGCTGGAGCGATCAATAACCCTGATATTTAACCACTGTCTCTCGCCAGCAAGGCCACCCACACACACAGATCCGCACACCATTCCAAAAAGCCACGCTGAGAGCTGTGACTGACGTGTCACACTTTCATCACGTCCATGTCTGATCGCTGTCTTATTTAAGCCTCATCTTTATGCTCATCTCTCTGGTAGGGGAGACAGCTTCCAGCCTCCCACGTCATTTTATTTTGACATGTCAGTATTTGTACAATAATGGGAGCTCCCTGGTACCTGCTGCTAAATCCTTTCCTTTCTTCCTCTCCTCCCCTCCCAAACCTCCCTCCCTCCATCTATCCCTCCATCTATCCCTCCATCCCAGTGCCGCCTCAGGCCTTTCCCCGGTGGACGGGGGATTGGAGGATGTTTGTGGCAGGTGGTGGTGCAGCATCTGGCTCCACTAGCTCTGTGTGTGTGTGTGTGTGTGTGTGTGTGTGTGTGTGTGTGTGTGTGTGTGTGTGTGTGTGAGAGAGTAACTGTGTTTGTGTTTCTGCCTGTGTGAGAGCAGTGAGAGGTCATCTTTACAGGGCTTTCACAAGGTGCAAATGGCCAGGTGGCCGCATTTTCACTGCCGCTCAACACCCTTACTCCACATTGACACATCAGCATGCTAATCATATGGGTTCAAGTGCTCTGCCCCAACTCTCTCTCTCTCTCTCTCTCTCTCTCTCTCTCTCTCTCTCTCTCTCTCTCTCTCTCTCTCTCTCTCTCTCTCTCTCTTCCACTATACATCTCTTTCTTTCTTCCTTGCCCTCCATTCTCTGTCAAGCTCTTCACTCTACTTTAGTGCAATTCAACCCTCATCAGCCTCCCTCACTCTCTATGCGCTATGCAATTCAATCTCTCCCTCTCTCTCTTTCTCGTTCTCTCTCTGTCTCCCCATTCCTCTTCCTCTCTCTCTCTCTCTCTCTCTCTCTCTCTCTCTCTCTCTCTCTCTCTCTCTCTCTCTCTCCGCATCTCTCTAGCCCTCCATCTCTTTTTTTTCTGCAACGAGCAACAAAGCGAGCCATTTGCACAAAGCCAGCCTGAAAGCATTGGCCCTCAACACCAGCATTGACAAAGCACCAGGTTCATTAGGGTAAACAAACAGGCCGGGTGGGGAGAGGTAAAGGGCAGCATCTATCCCGGTAGCTCAGAGATGCTCCTCCAGATTATCTCCTAGAGTAAACACAGAGACGGCTCGTTTTTTTTTTTATCCCAGCTCAGGGGTGGGGTGTGGGGGTGAGGGGTGAGGGAGACTTTACAGTAAACAAGGTTGATCTGTGGGTTCATACCTTGAGAGAATAAAAAAAAAACACGCTCCAAATATAGCCATGGTAAGACTAACTCTCTAGAGATATTTGGCGATATAAATAGTTAATTTCTTATTTTTCCCTTATCTTTTGTCCAGCATATACAGGATTGTATGATTATAGATGTACATGATTCTATGATACACTGTACATAGCCACTGAGCCATGTAGGTGTATACATACGCTGTTGATTTCATGAATAAACATGCATTGGATTGTAATCTCTCAATGTGCTATTGTTTTGCCATTTCTGCAAGGCATGCTACACATTACGAGATAAACAACCATAGCAACAAAAACCATGTAGAGGAAATGTATTGCATGCAGCGAACGTATATCATTCCATGCAGAGAATGTATCGCATCAGTGGAGATAAGCTAACCAAAATATTTCATTTTCCACCCCGCATGTACTGTAGGGGCCAGCAAGCTCACATCATCACTCCTGCACACACCATTTTGTTCCATGATATCACAGTCCTTACAGCGCACAAGAGCACCAATCCTTCTGGTTAGTGAGGGCCAGTGAGTAGCTGTAGCGGAGGAGCCTTTGGGGGGGTGAAAAGCAGCGAACAGAGAAGCTTTTTGACTGATGACCAGCCGCCCAAATCCTCCAGACCGTCCGAGCCCTGTGGCGGGCTGGGCTGGGCAGGGGCCGCGGCCGCACAGACGGCTTTCTCTCGACGCGCGGACACCGCTGTTCACATTTCAGGATTAGTGACCTCCTACGCCAGCCAAGCAACACACACACACAATGGCCAGCTAACGCACCGTTCAACCGCACACGAGCGGAGAGCATGCGCCAGAGGGCCCTTTTCTTTCTTTTTTCTCTTTTTTTTTTGCACTGGAACAAATCACACTGTCCAGCCAGACCTTCTGGTAGAGGATCTGCCCCCTGGTCACATGATATTAGTGAACCTGGGGGCAAGTGGATGGAGCGGCAATAATACGGACATCTACACACACTAATCAGACGCCAAGATACGGTGTGAGATGCCCTGAGTGTTTGGTTGTGGCCCTGCCACACATCCACACGAAGAATATGCCTCGTCAATCTTCATCTGCGTTCGCATTGGCCCCACTTCTTCCAATCCAATCGCTGAAGCTGAGGGCAAGACCATTATTGAGAGCGAAAGATTGATTGGCAGTGAATGAGAGCTCTCTTCTAGCTTTTGGCACCAGAGAGTGAGAACTGTGGCGGGCAATGCGACCCCCACCCCACCCCACCCCAGACTGTCATCCCATGTCAGTCTAAGCAAGCCTCCTAACTGGCACCCCCTTCAGTCTGGGAACGGCTCACGGCTGGCTCGATCGAATGTCACTTAATCTCCCCCCCCCCGATTTATAGCCTTATCTTCTTATCTCGTCTCGTCTCGCATCGCTGCTGTTCTCACAGGTGCGACAAAAGACTCGTTTTTTAAAACGCATAACAATATAATCCCCACGCCCCACACACAGGCGCATTGTTGCAGTAATTACGATCTCATAAAGGTAGTAGAGTATAAACCGCGGTGGCTACGATTACGAGCGACGCAGAGAGGAAGACACTGTTTCTGCTTGAATGTGATCCTGCCTCGGAGGTCGCTCTGCGGTGTGTCTATGTATAAACATATGGGGCTTTTTGCCTTTTTATTTGCCTTGCATTGTGCCATGGACAACAATAAGAGGCAAGGGATGAGAGAGGGGAGGGGGGGGGGGGACCCACAAAAGGAGACGCTGTAAATCCGCCTGCTTTGTTGCTGACAAAGCCAGCTAAATAGCTTAGGCACGAGTGTGCCGGGCTCTGTTTAAAGTTCCTATCCTATCTTGCCTGAGTGTGTGGACAGGCATGACAGTTTGTGTGTGTGTATGTGTGTGTGTGTGTGTGTGTGTGTGTGTGTGTGTGTGTGTGTGAGTGTGCATACTGTATGTGCATGACACTGTGTGTTTGTTTGTGTATGAGTATGCCCATGTCCATGCATCCATGCTTGCATGTGTGTGTGTGTGTGTGTGTGTGTGTGTGTGTGTGTCCATGCGTGTCTGTGTCTGTCTCTGTGTGTGTGTGTGTGTGTGTCCGTGTCCAGGGCCGAGATTAAGGCCATGCTGTGAGGGTGGCCTTACCTGTTCATAGTAATCTCATAAGCACACTGGAAAGCAACCCCAGGGCCCGTCCCTCAAACGCAATCACCCGCAGAGCCCCAGCACAGCCCAGGCCATGAAGGCACACATCTGTGGCTCCAGCCCCACATAGCATTTAGCAGCTTAGCGACGGCTTCCGCGCAAAGAGCACACCAACAGTGTGCTGCACTTGAAGTGAAAGACTTGTATGCATAGCCCGGTGGTGGCAAAAGCAACCATAATGGAATTTTAGCACTATTTTTTTTAAGTATATTTAAGGCTGCAGCAGCAGCAGCAGCAAAAACAGGAATTAAAAAAAGATTTGCTTTACTTGCCGTGTTGCTTGATGAGTTGTACTTATTTTCACAATCTAATGAGACTGCATTCTCGACATGCATTCCCAACTGATGCAATTAGTAAACATGTTGATTTGTATCTGAAAAGCCTGGGATTTTAAGGGAACAACCAACCAAGAACAAAAAATAACAAGCACTCCTTACTATTTGTTAGGTTTGTGTTGTCTCAGTGACCGTGTGCATTGATTTCAGTTTCATCTATCACTACGATGGACAGGTCTCTGTTTTGAAAGCGATGTCAACCGGTTAACTTCCCTGTGGTCACATTTTTTCAAAAGCATATACAGTATATGCCTCTAGTAGCTGTTCCATTCCCATTTCAAAGCAGCTTTTGCAGACCCCAGGTCAGGTCACTGCTGGGTGTGAGAGATACTGTAGGGGCTGGTAGATGAGGACCTCCTCCAACTGATCTGCATAGCACAACACTGCTCGCGGAGCTGGAGAAAGAAATGCTAATGTTCCTGACATTCATTACCAAAATCACTAATGAAATGTTAAATTACTAATACCTAATTAGAGGTGCATTATGAAAATTGCAGAAGGTAAAAAAAACCCTCGCTGTTGTAAAACAGTATGAACCAGTTCCCGTTGTTTCCACAAGCCGCTCTGAAGTGAAGAGTGGAGCAAGCCTCTGAATGAGAACCGCCAAATTAAACACACCTTGGAGAAAAGCACACACACTCTCTCACACACACACACACACACACACACACACACACACAGGTCTGCCTCTGACAACCATGCCTGCATGTAATGACAGTGAGGAGAGGTGTTTTGTATTCCATACAACATGTGTGCTGGAGAAAACCACCTTCACACTGCGGCAGTAATTCTTCTTGATTCCTCTCCTGTAATGGCCCTGGCGGGTTCTCAGCCTCGGTATTCTTCTCCCTGCGTTGCGCCTCGGGCTGTTAGGCCAATACTGGGAATGGGCAGCGACTAATTGTTTACAGGCAGTGAAAGTGTTTAAGTATGGGAGGCATGGCTCTAGCATGTCATTGTTTCTGGTGTTTGCTGAGCGAACGAGAACGAGATTGGACGAGTCAATTATCCAGAAGCAGGAGGAATTTAAAGACAGCCTATGTTTGTTATGAACATTAATTCTTTTTACGACCAAAGGAGATGATGTGCAAGAGATTTCATTCATGGTCATCATGTTTTACATGCATGCCTTTGGGTGTATCTGTGTGTGTGTGTGTGTGTGTGTGTGTGTTTGTTTGTGTGTTTGTGTGCGTGCATGTAGATGCTGTCCTGTACATAACTATTAGCATGCCTTTGCGTATGCATGTATGCATGTATGCATGTCTGCGTGTTAGCGTGCATGCATGCATGCTGGTGAAGCCCTACTTTAGCCATGAAAAACACCTAAGCTCAACATCCCCATACAAAGCCCATCACCCCTGGGAGGTTAATTAATGAATGAACTAAGATGCCCTTAAGCCTGCGTCGTTTGATGGAATCCATATGCGTCAGCTGAGTGCTTCAAGCTGTCTGTGGCTCTCCTGTGTTTTGCTGATCCAACGTACACAATTACTCAAACTCAGGCCTCGACCATGCTTCATAACTCCAGCCCTGGCACCTTTGGGCCAAACAGATCCATAAATGTCTCAAAGTGCAGTTGCGTAAGCTTTGGATGCACTGCATGATCCAGTGGCACGTGAGTAAAAAACGAAGCAATTTGCGTTTCTCTAGCGCGATGCGTTTCAAAAAGTGTTTTTTCAGCGCTTCCTTCACCTTTCACAGCCCTGCTAGATATTGGTCTGTGATGAGAGGGAGAAAACAGTCCTACTGTTCTCCCCTTGGTAACTTTGACATCTCTATTCTGCCCCTGTCGGGGTCACAGGTGCCGTCCCCTGTGTGTACTGGCTGCTGCAAGGGCTCCGTGGTCCTCCTCCCACTACAGAGGAGACTAATCCTCTCATAGTTGACACTTTGCTCCTGTTTTGCACTGACAGGGTGGCAAGATCCAAACAAGCCCCGACTGCCCGTGTGGCAGCTTATTATCGCTGATGAACACCCCCCCGAAGTCACTCGCTCTTCGCTACCAACCACCCCCCCCCCCCCCCCCCCCCCTCTCTCTCTCTCCCACCAGCACAAAACCTCGGGATTTGTCGTTCTTCACACATAAGCCTTGCAGTGACATGTTGACATCCTCAACCCTCCATTCAATTAGAGCATCTTCCTCTCTCTCTTTCTCTCTGCGGGTCGGCGCTTAGGGTGTCTGGATGTGGCATGACACTGACAGACCTGAAGCAGGTCAATGTGAACAGTGTTACTGTGTGTGTGTGTGTGTGTGTGTGTGTGTGTGTGTGTTTTGTGTGTGTGTGTGTGTGTGTGAGAGAGAGAGAGAGGGAGAGATGATAAGAGAGAGAGAGAGAGAGTGATGAGAGAGAGCAAGGAAAGGGTGCATCCATATGATTAGTCTCCTCCATTCAAATAGCAGCATCTAAATCACTACTGGGTTCCTGTCACAAGGAAGCTAAGTGTGTGTGTTTCTGGTCTGTTTTTTTTTTTGTTGTTTGTTTGTTTCAGATGAGGTGTTGGGAGACATGGGGAACAGACTCCTCTGACTCATCACTTCTGTACACACACTCTCTCTCTCTCTCTTTCTCTGTCTTGCTGATGTGACGTCCCAACACCCTAAAGGGCTGTTTTAGACACAGCAGTTTAGCCAGAGCAAAATAAAAAGATAAATAAATGGATGTAAAAAAAATATATAAATATATACACAAGTAAAACCTCATGCAATGGAATCATGCTCCATCAATCCTCCCTGATAATCCATGAGTCAAACACAAAGCTGTCTGAACCACACACATTTTGTCTCTCAGACTCTATGGCCTCAATGTGAAATTATTTCAGTCCAAGAAGTATTGCTCAGTGGTTCATGACACTTCAAACAGTGCTCCTGATTTTGGTGACAAGGACACAGAGTACAACTCCTGCTCAATGAGGATTATGTTCAAAACAACCTGTTAAATACAGGTGACTAATGCATATGATTGTCAATGGAAATGAGTGCATCTGAGTGCACCACTTGATTTTTACTGGCATGGCCTATTAAAAGCTATTTTAGAGGACTGTTGTGAACCTAGGGTGGTCCGTTATGGTGAAGCAAACCATTGGCAACACAAATGAATACACAGAAAGGCTAAAAAGGGTTTCTGATGGCAAGAACAACTATTTTCTTTGTGTATGCTTTGAGACTAGACTGATACCTGCGTGCAATATGGGATGTGAGTTCAGTTGCATAAGCCAAATTGCCATCATAGCAACTGCTGGACATAAAATAACTCTCAAGAAAACATGCATTCCCTCAGAAATCAAGATATCAGTGCACTGATTAAAAAACAACCCAAGGCAGGCAAGGAAGCTACTATGCTGCTGTTGTTATTGACATGATTAACTTGTTTAGCTGGTTTACGTATCAGACCATTAGCATACCTGAAAAAATGGTTGCCAGATTACATATCTGATTGACTCAGACTGTTTGTATCACTACACTGCTTATGAAACATTTAGTCGGTGTAATTCCAAGATGCAATGGATAGACCTATTAACATACCATGTCATTAGTGTTTAATAGGTATAGGCTACCTATGGGGAGAGCAACATTGTTCCTATTGTCAATAGATAACCATAGCAAGGTTTGTCATAGTATCACGCAAGAAACACAAATAGGCCAGTCACTTCTCCCCCCTGGGGGAAACAGTTTCGTTTCTGTGTGCTCTTCAGCTGTCTCTCTTTTCTTTGGGGAGCGCTGTGCTCCTCGTGTTCGCTGCAGCGGCAGCTGTTCTGTGTGGCGCCGCTGCGGTGGCTTTATTTTCGGAGCTCCCTCACCACTGAGCCGAAACCTAAAAAGAAAGCCTGCCATGGCAGCGGTTCGGGCGCTGGCTTTATGTAAGAAGTCCTGCCCACGACAACGAGGGAATGAGGCGTGAATCGGGAGCTGTCCGCGGTGCTGACTGTCTCCAGGCAGAAATAAAATGTCCGCGGCTCCGGATTTCACAGCACCACAGACAGCGCTGCACAAAAGGCAACTCGACTCGCAGCTATTGACGCGCATCCTCTTTGGAAAACTTTCAGTGCTAATTGGATGGCATCGTTTTTAGGATCGACTGCTTAAACTTATTCTCACAGCGGTACGAATTAGCTAAAATACAGCCATTCGTCCAGCCCAATTCCTGCATCTGGACACCACCAAAAGACTGTAAATATTCATGCATGGGTACAAGGGAAAGTGACCCCAACTAACATTACTCATGGGTAAACAAGGCAACGTTACGTTACACCCTCTCAGCGACGGGGTCGCTTGTTCCCTAAAGTGGTCGTGTGCAGCGACGAAGCCTATTAGTGGTTTGTCAACCAAATCTGTCAACAGTCACAGCTGTCACAACTGTGACGTGGTGCCAGAAAAGCGCATTACAAAACATGCGTGAGAAGTCCTGCCATCCAAGTGCCTACAGAAGGGTCAAATTCGTCCATTCTCATATTCACAGAAGGCTCGTTTACTTCGTTGTCAGGTTTGATTTAAATCTGCCTCTCAGAGACAGCACAAAGCAATCAGTTATGCAGCAATCAAGATCGACCTTGCAAATGGGGAAAGGACACGTTATATGGGCTCAAAAGGGTGTGGTAATTTCAGAAGATGAATTTGTTAAGTTTTTTTTTGTTGTTGGCGCCTGACTCATGAGTCACAATGACGCCAACAGCGGATCTGGTGCGTGTCCACTTGGACACCTTGGCTCAAGCTTGTAATGTCATAGGGGAAAGCTTAGCAAGTGTAATTAAACAAGTCTCAAGGACCCTGCATTCGGTCAACGTGGCCAGCTGGCAAACGCTCTAGCGACAGACGTCTGAGAGACAGGCGGCAGCCTTTGTTTATATCTTATGTTTTTTTTTTGTTCATAAATTGCACTTGATGTACCTCTGAGAGTCATCGGTCGCGGTCACTTCAACATGGCCTTAATAGTATTGTCCTTTCTGCGCAGCAAAAAACTGCGGCTCCCACCCCCGCCCCGGTTGCCTCCGCCGACACTGCCCATCTCCCCACAACTGCAGCGCGGAGCATAAATTGAATTATAGCACCACCAGCCAGCGGAAGCGGTCCTGCAGCTCAGTTAGCCAAGTGTTCCGTAGGAGGACGACAAGTATGGAATGTCCCCACTGAGTTTTCCCATAATCAGCTGTGCATCCACCACCCTCTTCATCAGCCAATCACCAATGATTATTGGATAGAGTAAAAGTGGTAAACTACTTTCCAGAAGCAAGCCTTCAACAGCCATAGAGCCATCGTTATACTGGCCTTTGAAATTTGACTATGATGCGATCTGTGTCAGATGAGAAATGACACACCTCATGTCAACGTTAAGGGCGTTTTTTTTTTTTAAAGACTATTAATTAATGTGCATAAATAAAATAACTTTATACTATTATACTTGTATACTATTTATTTAGAAACATCTGTTTCAAATGATTATATGTTTACCTTCACTATGGGCCAAATGTCTTTACTGTGCATTTGATGCAGTCTTCTAACACTTTTGCTATTGATGTACTCAAAAATACATCTTTACTATGTTGTAGTACTTTCGTACTAGGAAGGGTAGAGGTGTGACACGTTCAAAATGTGCATGCAGTACGCACACCAAACACAAGCTACTAGGCTGCTATATTTTAGAGGGAAACTGATTGCGGTTTTTGTCTAACAATTGCTGCTATCAAGAAATGTCTCAGTATTTTGTGCCCTTGAATACCGTCAGCTACCAACCATTATATCCACAAAGCATTCCCTTTGCTTTCATCTGGCTAACCCCCTTGTACTGCATGCAAATATCTTGAGAAAAACAAGGAACACAACTGTGTATTAATTGCTCATCAAGATGGCTGCGAGAACTCTTCTATAATATGTCCCTTACATAGCCGAGACAAGATTGCTGGCAACAACTTGGTTTTCATCATTCCCGTTGTAATGTAGGTAAAGACCGGACGACGCCTGAATTCTTCATGATCGTTTGAACATCTGCCAAAGCGGAAGACACAGTTCTGGCACATTTTTTTGCAGGATACGCCTATCACACATGCACTTGGTTAAATATAATGATACTATATATAATGGCAGAAAACACTTTATAGTCGACGAACCAATAGCACAACATGATGAAACAAAGGGTTGTCTATGTTAACTCACTACCAACATCAGCACGGGCGCACACGCACGCACGCACACGCACACACACACATACACACTCACACTCTCTCTCACACACACACACACACACACACACACAGACATGCACGCACGCACGCACGCACGCACGCACGCACACACACACGCACACACACACACACACACACACACACACACACACACACACACACACACACACACACACACACACACACACACACACAAACGCACACACGCACACACGCACAATCCCGTGCGCACAGACTCACACAACCATCACAAGAAGAATTTATAGCCCCCACCCCCGGACTAACACCACCTTCTTGGACAAGATCTGAAGCAAACCACAAGAATCACCCTGCGAATAGGGAGGAAGAGCGACACATATATACCACTGAATAAAAACAGAACAGCCTATTTGGTGTCCTCCTGCCATTCACAGTCAAAAAGTGTAGAACAATTTCCAGACTTAATAATGGATTGAGTGTATGCAGCAAGGAATCGCCGGTTTACAATGATATAGAAAGCCATTTTGAACATGTTACGACCTTGCAACGTACCTGGGGTGCAGGTTAGACTATTCACACCCAGTTTTCTAAAGGAACGTTCTATTTTAGGGCTGCCAGCAGTGGAACGCTTTGCAGTCTCTCACAGTATGTTTCTCCGTGTCGGTCGTGAACAACCGTGTCAACCGAACCCTCCAAACACTAGACAATGAAACAGCGATATATGTAATACTTTGATGTTAAAAGTTTACCTTGAAGAAGGAACGCCAGCCCTGCTCAGAAAACCGAGGATCAGGGGAATCGAATCTTCTCACATTTCATGTTTTCCCATATTTCTCTTCTGCTTGGCCCCATTAGATTTCGATTAAATCATTTCGATGCAAGGTGCGCTCGATTTCATTCCATATAACTCAGCCAAGCCTGTGTTGCCCATATCCCCCTCCGCGTTCAAGCGATATGCCATTCGTTTGTACACTATAAAGCCCTCAGAATCCACTCCTATTAGTTATCTTCTTCCTCTTCTGTTCCTTGCTCCGGTAGAAAAATCCAAATACGGTAACTCTGAGACAGTTCAAATTCCTACGCAGTTCGCCAGATCCCCGTTAGGATAAAAGCGCGCCTGTGTTGCCCATTGAAATGCTGAAGACCGTTCCATTCTCCAGCCACCCGTCGACGTGCCTCGCAAGACTGTAGGCTTCCCTCCGCATTAAAAACGGATTGCTCTATTTAGCTAAACGGCTGCCGTTTGCGACAACGAGCGACCAAGTAGCCAAGATGAGAAAGTCGGACCAAATCTTAGCAGGGAGACCTTTGCAGCGCTGCACCTTCCTTGCACTTCCCTCCGCTCTGCTTCCAAGCCGAGTTAATCCAGAGAATGAGTGAGTGCGCTGTGCGCTTGCCCTCCATCCAAGTCATTGAAAAGGCTGCTCCCACGTCCTCTTCTGGCAGTCTCCTCGTTCCAACTTAGCTCAGTGAATAGATGATATGTAGCCTATTCACGTTAAATAAGTTGTTCGCGATGGTATAGGTTAATTGACAAATTTAAGAAGTTTGATGAGTGTAATACTGGTAATGATATCCCAAACAAGAAAATCACGAGAAAACTACATGCGGTTTTGTGCCATTGTGGATATAATAAGAAAATCCATTACCACTGCAAATAGTGGGTTAGGCGATCCGTCCGATCGTTCGAAACGTTTTATCAAAGTAAAGAGAAGCACCAACAGCCGGGATATGCGGTAGATTCTCTCATCTACCTCATCCACTGGAAAAAATGGAGGAAGTCATCACGGATTGGCTCAGACTGACGTTCGCTCTCCTCGATATGTCTGTCATTCTGCAAGTCGCGCTGAGAAGTGCTGTCGGCTTAGCCTTCGCAGGGATACGGGACACTCCTGCACTGAAGACACAGAGCAGGCAGCACGAGGCTGGACTAGCCTATCATGCACGCCACAATGGCTGGGGAGGGAGCACGCTATCCCCGAAAGAGACTCCAAATGGGCTGCAACTTCCATAGTTTATCCCGCTCCGAGACAGTAGGCTACATGTCAGTCAGTCGCGTAAAGACCGGCGGAACCAATATACGAAGTTTCTTAGTGACGAATTTAACCGTCAGTGACTTCATGGAGCCTAAATAGTGGGGTTAAAGGTTTTTTTGTAAGTAGAATGAGAAGGGAGGGGGGGACTTTTGCGTTCTGGACATGCGAGGCAATTTTCCCCTAGGGCGTGATATCAAGTTTGGGAACTTTTAGGGACAAACGCTTCCTTACAATAGTTTACACGTGCATGACGGTAGGCTACTGTTAATGAAGGTGAAGCTCTGCGGAAGCTAGCATGAAATGCTACTTATCGCTAACAAAGTCTAACGTGCGTGGGGTGGCAGTCAAGCTCCCTTGGGTTTTGAATGTGTTTCTATTGTGAACAGTCATAACAACTGATATGAATGGGAGACCGTCAGTCCTTCACCAGACAGGCTATGTGCTTCTCACCAGTTACTAAACTGACCATAAGAATGCCTGGAATTCAAAATAGCTCATTGTTTTTGCACTATGAAATCGTTGTAGGCTACTGGTCAGTCGCCTATAGTTTGCTAATCCGTCAATAATTAGCAAGATGCCATTGACTGCGAGGTAGTGAACATCTGGCAAATCATCACTTTGACCGGCACGCTAATCTTAGAAGTAAGTCATGAAGGGGCTATATCAAATTCGCTAACGGTAGCTACCACGACAAATGTAATCTGTTGAAGTTGGGAGTTGTTACACACCATTGCAGTGGAGCACAACGTGTGATCAGGACCATGGACAGCTCCTGGTGTCGACGTGACTGTACGCCACATCGCTTCCCTCACGTCATCACATCTACCTAGAGTATTGCGATGATGGGTACACGTATTTAGACAACTACTGTATATCCAATTGATGGTTATTTTTTGTTGGTCTATAGATTTGGTAAATTGGAGAGGTACTGGGGACAACACTGTAGGCTGTACCACACTTCAAGATCTAAAGTTGGAATGCAACCCTGAATGATACTTGCAATTATGAAGAAATTACAAGTGAGCCAAAAACAAAACAGCCAAAAAGCATGATTTAAAATTATACTGTCCATTTAGTTTATTATTAAGACTCACGTATCACATGTCAGGTGTTTCCCAGAGTTGCACCTTGCAACCTGCGCCTGCTTATTATGAAAAGGGAGAAAGCTTTCTCTAAATAATGTGAACAATGCACATTCTCAAACTTGCATTAGGATCAAACTGATGTTTGTCAAGCCCCTATTCCCAAATGTCCAATGGCAAGCGCGAAAGATACCAGGCTGTCTAATTAAAATCCACTTAAACTACACTAGAGTGAGATCATTGTAGTGTTTACATTCATCACTGGTAAGCTTTACTGATGAAGAACAGACTACCAGTTAAGCTCAAATAGTAAGTAAGTAAGTAAGTAAGTACTTTATTTGTAAAGCGCTTCTCACAGATAAAATCACAAAGTGCTTTACAATACATAATAATAAGATACAAATAACAAGAATAAAAGTCAGCCATCAAATACACTTTTTAAAAGAGAAGAAAAAAGAGAAGCAATATCACAGACGTCACAATTTATGTATAGAAAGCGTTTTAGCCTCAGTCGTTTTATCATTAACTGCAAAGCATTTCCATTTAACCTCTAGTAATTATTGATACCAGATTATTTTGTTGATTCATGTTATTTCCTTTCAGTCTGAATTCAATAAAGTACACTGCAGTAGGTGACTAGTGTGTATGAGGATAACATCAGTCATACAAGTGCTGAGACTCATGCAACATATTCCAGTGGTCCCTCCAACATTTCTAATCCCTCCAGCAATGCTACTGTGTCATTAATGTTTGCATCATGTTAGAGTACTAAACATTCCAGATCTCGCAGATTTTGCCTGGAGGAAAACGTGTACACAACGTAAGTTTCTCGCAGGCTTTTAAATGAGCCTGCCCCATAAAGAATCATTGACTTCTGCGCTCCTATGAGAGGATAGACATGAAAAGAAGCCGGGGAGGAGGAGAGTGATCAATGACCTGAATTATTTACACAATCGTTGATGTCCACCATTACCAGTTCACGTTCCACCATCCTCGTCGGTTAAATTAAATCAGTTCTTTCTCAGATGACTGTAGAAGAGACAAACATGGTTAAAGATAATTATGCTCGATATAATGCTTATGCAACTCTTTCATATATACACCATGCATTTCACCATGTAATGATGCATTATTATGAACAGAAGATGGCACATGGTGATATGAGGAAGTGATTCATATGGACCACCTGTTTGAGATTAAATTAGGTTTAAATGGAGTATGTAGGAGTGGCTTGAAAGCTAAAAAAAAGAAACAGTACTGTTCAGGTGATTTGATTAAGAATTAGATTTAACCTGCCTATTCCTCTTGTGGCGCATTACTTTGAGATTTCATCAATTATCATGGCTGTGTGAGTCTACCGTCATTAATTTTACTTCCCTTACAGACTTGACTAAAGATTGGCTCTTGGAATTCTCCAGAGCTTCTGGTGCCTAAAGGATTTTGCTTTTAAACTTGCTCATCAAGCAGGGCTTTTTTTTTTCTTTTTTCTTTTTTTTTGGAATGTGCACAAGTGATATCAAAGCCAAAAGACTGCTCTGAAAATGAAATTTCATAAAATGGCTCTTAAGTCTTTCAGTAGGTTTTGAAGTGGGTAATGATGAAGTGCTCCCATAAAAGCTACCATGAGTGTGGCTGAACCAGCATACAAAACATGAAAATGCTGCAGAGATTTTTTATATAAACTACAATTCCCTTCTCTGAAGTATTTAACATCAATCATGGTCAAGTATCCATGGCCTTAAAATGAGAACTGTCTCGGCATAAGATACAGTATCTTAATGAATGAGCTGCCGTTTATTGACTTGTTCTCATTTGCACTGCATCATATTTGGCTTTTGACTTCACCTTCACCGGTATTTTGTTGTTGAGTTTATTGTTACTTCTTTGTTGCTGCTGCTGCTGCTGCTGTTGCTGTTGTTGATGATGGTAATGATGATGATGATGATGACAACGGCAAAGAAGAAGAAGATTGTGGTGATGGTTATTATGACAATTGTTTTGTGCTTTATCGTCATGGTCGTGTTCTTGTCACAAAACGACAGTTGTTCTTCTATAAATAATACAAGTGTTGACTCTCTTGGGAAAGACAGATCCCTTCATTCTGCAATCTCTGAGAGCTTTTCCAATCTCCTTCAGTTTTCTTACTGAACCCATTTGGAGCTGTATCTGAAGGATGGTAATTGTTTGATGGCGACTAAGTAGCCATCATTTCACTGACGCAAAATGGATTTAATCACTACACATGTGTGTCTGTCACCATAGTTACCTTGGCAACCTTCCACAAATAACAATTTCTCTTAAAAGCACCACACATTAGTGATGGAAAACATACATTTTGCCATACATATTAATATATGTATCACTACAGGAGTACACGTTTTGACAATCAGGGTTGACATTATGAAGATGTTTGATTGTCAGTGGCATATTGAAATAGCAACAGCATTACATCACACGCAAAACATATATTTTTAACATAATTGAGTAAATATTTCAAAAGTTTAAGTACCATGCATGAACCATCGCACAGAAATATAAAATGCATGTGGAGGTTGCATTTGAGTCTTAAGTGATGCTTGCTGATGGAATGGCTCTTCTGTGAAGAAGGGTCACTTAATGTGGGACAAGATATGTCATTCCACTTCCTCATGTGGTGCCTTGTGTCCAGCTTTGAGCTCTCCCCAGCACTGAAAGTGTTAACAGCACCAGTGCACCACCACTATGGACATTCCTCCACTATCATTTCCTGCTCGCTCGGTGCTGGAGGATTCCCCAGGCTCCGACCCTCTAATAACACCTCTCAGCCTGTGAGAGACAGAGGGAGGGAGGGAGAGAGAGAGAGAGAGAGAGAGAGAGAGAGAGAGAGAGAGAGAGAGAGAGAGAGAGAGAGAACGCTTCTGAAGCTCCTTCCGACCTGCCATGGCTTCCAGTCACACCAAAGAGCTGCAAGACAGCAGGTCATGGGCCTGCTGATTGAAGTGTTTTCAGCTCAATGTCACACAGAGGCCATTTTGTCCCATCTTTCCTCTCTCTTTCACTCTTTTTCTCACCCTTTTCCTTCCCATCCTTTTCCTTCTCTCTCTCTCTTGCTCACTCTCTCTCTCTCTCTCTTTCTCTCTCTCTCTCTCTGAACATGCAGTTTATTTTCCTCACACCTGCTGGTAATCCGCCATGCCCTCCTTTGCCTGTGGAGAGTAGTCGAGCAGAAACCTGCGCCAAGAGATATAATCACACCATCTCTCCTGACACCAACCTGCGTCCCTGCCGCCGGGGGGAATATAAAATCCCTCCCAAAAATAAAGACAAGAAAGTACGAAGGAAAGAGGGAAAAACAATGCTGAAAAATAGACCCCTGGTTAAATTCCTCAGGCAGAAATGCTTCCTTTCCTTCTGTCACCTCCCGGAGAGAGGACAAGCTAAGGGTGTCTCTTATTTCTTTTTCTTTTTTTCCCCCTTCTTTTTCTCAGGCTGCCTCAAGTATTCTGCCTCGTGTGTACTGTGTGTATTTGTGAATGCTCAGCAATTTGTAAAAGGTGCTGCGGGGTGAACTCACTGCAGTCCCACTGCTAATTCACCCCATGCTCCCCCTCCAGAGGACAAAGACCTTAACCTGCCTGTGTTTGGGATTGGGGCTAGAGATTAGGCCAGCTCTTAGTATTTTCATGCACCATTAAAGCCCAAGAGTTGGAGCACAGGCACATTTGCTGAAGCAGAGGGCTGGGGGTTGGGGGGGGGGGGGGGGGGGAGACAACATCTGTTTACAAGGAGATGCTAATTCATTCGGATTTTACACCTTATTAAACCTCATTGCATTTTGAGGATTTTGGTGGGGAGTGCACATTTTTTGACACACAATTTGTCATCCTGGTCTGGCCTAAAATGCTTGACGTTTGTGAATGCTTGCAGCTGTCATTTGTAAAACTTGCCATTTTTCTATTTCCTGCATGTTTTAATTACAGATTCAAATCATATCTCAAGCTTCATTGGCCAGTCAAATGTGTGGGCATTTGCACAAGAAAAGCATCAAAAGACTTATCAGCTTACTACATAACATCTGACAAGTTATCCAACGCAAGAAGAGTATGTGGTTTGCCTGTTTCTCAAAAACCTCTTCAAATGCTGATATGATACTCATAAAAATCATTCTTGGTGATCGGTTTGCCTTGTGATTCCATGCGCATGGTCTAAGAGTTATGAGATTCTGTGAAAAGAAAAATGTGTCATGGTTCGCAACATTGCCCTGCTATATTGAATCTGCTATGCAATCTTTAATACTGATTCAAACACAGGGAAAAGAGGGGAAAAGAGGGAGAAAAAAAATATCTCTTTGGGATTAATTAGGTTTAATTCTGAAGTCAGCCATGATCCAATTTTGGGGTGAGATAGTGGCCTCAGAAATATGCCAGTACAAACCATTCCTTAAATTAAATTTGCACCCCATTATCCAGCCCCCCTTCCCCCTCCCCCCCATTCACCATAGCAGAACTTAAGAGGAACAGGAACTGAGTGTGGTGTTGAAGCTTTAAGTTTGGCACAAGTTCTGCCCAGATTAATCATTTGGTGCAGTCACGTTTTTTATTCTCCCAATTAACTCCTGTGACTGTTCCTTATTCCAGCTTATTTTTCTCCCTCTCACATCCCCCTTTCATGTGTTTAGCTGTAGCACTTGTTAGAGAGACTTACAGATGTCAAATCTAAATGGCGTAAAACAATGCCGTAGGCTACCCGCAGCACTAGGAATTTTCCCATCTGTGTATGTTTCATATGTGTGGTTATGTGTGTGAGGACATGTCTGTTTACGAAAATGTCTCATTGTCTGTATATAAAATAGTGCCTAAGATGGCTTACAGCTGCTGTTCTCTCTTGATCTGGCTGATGCATGTTTTATGCCGCTATGTGGGTGGACTTGGGGAGAGGGACAAAAAGAAGCGGTGGATCAGGGCGAGAGAAAATCCAAAAAAAAATAAACAACAATGAAACATGTCATCTCTAAAAGTGCCAGGGCTATGGGTTCAGGCAGGCGAATATAGTCTTCAAAGACAGCTGTGAATGCTGCCCCATGCTGTGCATTTGATTGACCATTGTTTCAGACTGGCTGCAAAAACACGTTTAATGTCAGTGCCAATATGCTTTTAGTCCCCCTTGCCAACAGCACAGCTTACACCGAGCCCATACTAGCGCCTGAATGGCGGAATACATGCAAAGCCATTTGTTAGCGAGGGGTAAAAAAGAACCCATGTGTGCTTCACCCTGAACTTCATGACAAAAAGCTGGTGAGCAAGCCTACTGAGTTAAGCACAAAAGGTTTTTGAAGGGATTTCATTTAAATTGCTGCATTATGGCCCAATGTCACCAGATGACAGCCCATTCCCCCATTTGTCTGCACAGAACTATTGCGGTTGGAGAAATAGCACGTGCTTGCTCTGACCTTTATTCTAAGAGCATCAGTCCTTAAACTCCCCCAAACAAACTGAGCATGCAGTGCATTGGGCCCACCACTCCTAACTGGTGACTGTCAGAAGCAAACACTTTAGCTGTACGCTTTTTACCCAAGCCCTTTGACCATGAGTAATCCTCCTTCCCAGGAAATGTGGAGGATCCATTTTTTAGGAGCCCCCGTTGCAGCGGAAAAAACATCTCCGTAAATAGGACTGGGGCTCGGGCAAAGCGCTTCCTTTCGGCCCTCCCGAAGAAAAGCCGCTTATTATTACCGTATCGGGACAGGCGGTGCCGAACACACAGCCCCGCAGTGCCTCACTCCTCCGGTTAGTTAAGGGCAAGTCCTGCCCAATGCATAATGCTGCTGTGGATTAAAGTGTACATGTACTGTATATGCATGGGCGAGGGAGGCATCTCGGTAACCCCAAGGGGTGAAATTGAATCGTGATGAGATAATGTTTGCCACAAGTTTGGGGTAATGTAAACTAGGGACTTTTGTGCAGTACAAGAGGAAGGGGTGTAATGTAGCAGGGTGGTGGGGTAGTGGATTTTGAGGTTTGTGATCTCTATCTTAAATGCGGAGAAGAACTAGGTGTAGGCATGCCAGCCACAGCTCACGCTGACCCAGAGAACTAAAAAGCAGCAGCATTTGGCTGCCCAATAAAGCACAAGAAGAAGGGGGAAAAAAATAAAAGACAGAGCAAGAGAGAGATAGAGGGAGGGAGAGAGAGAAAGCAGAGTGAATGAGTCTCATTGAAAAGGAGCCGTCCTTTCAGTATGCCCCTGGGGCAGCTGCCTCGAGGTGTCCCAAATAGAGAGACTGTGGGAAAGGGTGAGGGGGTGGGGGGAGAAAAACAAAAAAAGGAGAGAGAGAGAGAGAGAGAGAGAGACAGACAGAGAAAGAGAAAGAGAGAGAGAGATTGATGGTGAGATATTATGTAAGTTTAAATCAATGCACTGCACATCTACACATAGACATTTATATTTCTTGGTCTTTGTATTTCTTTTCCTTTGTGTGGCTTCCTTGTCAATATAAATATATTATTTACATGACAAAACACTTGAATTGGTGAGGCATAGAGAGTGAGAGAGAAGAAAAAGAGATAGAGGTAGAGAGTGAGAAACAGACAAAGATGTTTATTTAAGTGAAAGGTTGAATGATTGACAGCAAGGGGACACAGGAAGTGGGATGGAAAAAATACCAAGAAAAGGTGAAGAGAAAAATGGAGGATGAACAGAAAGATGAGAAAGAATGCGAGACAACAAAAGGAGAGAAGAACAGAGAGACACACACACATGGTTAGAGTCTCGGTGCGGTCCACCCTGTGATTGATGGCTTCACAGGTTTGTCTCGATCTGTCAGGTGCGGACCAAAGGACATGGGGAGCGTTAACTGTGAAGGCCGCCTGGCGAGCTGATGCAACACATCATTTGCCACTCCCTGGGGGGCGCACGTGCATACAATCCTGTTATCAGCGCAATCAGCTCAAACGACCCCACCAACACCTCACTATCGCCATCCCCACGCGCGCGTGCACGCACACACTCACACTCACACTCACACTCACACACACACACACACACACACACACACACATGCCCTCGCACCACCTCCAGGGCTTTTAGGACATGACAGTGGAGCGGTAGCAATCAAATGACCACTGCAGTGTGAGTCTATCAGAAAATATGAGCCTTGTCAAAGGGAAGAAAAATAACAGGTCAGCACACACACACACACACACACACACACACACACACACGCACACACTGTTCTATGTCTGGACAGAGGGAGAAGGTTGGAATCTGGATTTGACCATCCCTGGAAGAGAAAATGTTATTGCTTTTTTGGGCGAACTTAAAACGGACAGTTTGGTGTCTGTTGTGTGCTTGGGTATTAGCGGATGTCCTAAGCCTCTTACTTTTTATGTGGGTTTAGCTGGATCAAAACAATACCTTCTTAAACCACTCAAGCTCTTAGGTTTTGTTTTTTTTCTGTGAGAAAGTGAATGTCAAACCTCGAACCAGAAAGCAATTATATTGGACAAATTATACACAGAGACCAATGGATCTAATCACAAAGCTCAATACATTTCTTATTCCTGTTTGTGTGTTTTTTTTTCGAGAAGGAGCAAAGCTTCATCCACTGCCATAATCACATTGTTTTTGTAAAATCAGTAGTAACTCAATTTAACTCAGAGCCCCCATCCACCAGATATCAAACTTGTCTCACGCTGGTGTAAGTTTATGACCTGAGACATAGCATTGGAAGGAGGCCAAGCCACTGACACAGCAATACAGTATTTTGCATAGTTGCAAAAGTCAGTGTACCACAAACACTACATGCTCATATGACAACCTCTCTCAGGTCAGCTACAGTGTGGACAATGTCATGATTACAATGAAGTAAAACACATTAACTGATTTCTGGTTAATATGTTTTGTATATTTTGAAAGGTTACATGCCATTTAATTTGAAATGTGCTGTTGTGCTGTTCATTAGGACTCTTAGAGCTCTCGTTAAAGACTTACAGAATAAATAAACAAATAAATAAATAAATGAAACTTGTTATAAAAGTATCATTATCAAAGGTTTCACAAATACATAGAATTTCTTTGCATTGACATTTTTACATTGAAAGAGTTTTGCGAAAGGGTGTAATTTGTGTACAATAAAGGATATGATTTCAGTCACTTATTCTATCGCTCCATCAAACAGCTCCATGCCTTTTTCTTTCCAGTGGCTACAATCCCGGAACATTATCGCCATGGTGAGTTCGCTGTGACCAACCGGCCAGATGAAATTATGCCTGTGGAGAGCTAGCAGTGCTCACTGCTCTGCCAGTGGGCAAGCCTCTACGCAGAAATGATTTCACAAAACCACTTTACCCAGACACACATACACACACACAAACACACACACACCAAAACAATGCTTGAAGGGGGGGGGCATCTAAAATACCCATATGAACTTTTGGCAAATTTGAAATTCGCTCTGCAGGTCTGTCTGGCCAAGAAGTCACTGAAGCCCATTTTCAGTGTCCCAAAAAACACGCAAATGCAATCGCTAATCCAGCATTGGACGTCTATTTCTTTAGAAACTGAGTAAACAACTGCATTTTAAAACTTTGTTTTTTGTTTGCTGCTATGATTGCTGCCTTGATGATTGTGATAAGAGGATGGCCCATTACTGTCACCTGATTGGTCATTCAGAGCACTCATTCTGGTGGAATTGTACATTATTTGGGGCTCTTGTTCATCTATAGATCAGTGTTTCCTGAAACCTTTTTCTTCTCTCAAGGCACACTTGAGGAAATCTCACAGCACATCACCATGATTTCAAAAGTGACAAAATAACATATTCTTTACTTGTCAATGCTCCCACCCCTGCCAACAAAACAGTTTTGTATTTTGACAGATAACATTAATTTTGGCATTAAATTGCCTACACCAACTGTCTGTTGCGCATCACCACAATTTTTGGGGTGACGACAGGTTGTTGTTTCTCAACATGAAGACTCATTCAACATGTCACTGGACAGCCACGTTATGCCATATGTGTTTTTATCCATGACGTAACCTTATCACACTCCCGTAGTCAGGAAGTGTCAAGACAGATTTCAAAATAAATGACGCAAAGACAGACACGCTCTTACAGCACACACTGAGCTGACACGCTAATCAGATATAACAACAACATATCACTGGACAACAACAAATGACTGACGGCTGGACAGGATATTGTTTATGACATGATTATGTCATTCCTATGACACAGTAATTGAGTCAAAATGTCAAGAACATATCATTGGGTTTTTTTTTTTTGGGGGGGGGGGGGCTTATATAACAGCAGGGAAGCAGGGGAGATTATCAGAGCGGGGGAGGGAAAGTGGTCGGCCATGTGTGAGCACCTCGCTGCGCCGCGGGCGACCTCAGCATGACATCCCCCAGGCTCCCGCTGAAACGTCCTCTCCACTGGCCGCTCTCCGAGGAGACAGGACAAACAGCAGGAGGGGTGTGTGCGTGTGTGTGTGTGTGTGTGTGTGTGTGTGTGTGACATGGCAATAACCCCACTGCAGATCCAAAAAACACAAATAAGCTAATGAGCAGAGCAGGTGACAGGAAAACAGGGGAAATGGGCAGAGAGAGAGAGAGAGAGAATTAGTGAGGGAAGAAAGGAAAGGAAGACATGCAGGGAAGATAGAGGGCAGAAGAGAGACTTTGGCTGAGGATGCCACAAACATGAGCGAGTGACAGAGGGTGAAAGAGAGAGGGATGGACAGATGAAGAGGGAGGTTAAAAAAGGGAGAGAGGACTGGCATGACCAGGGAGGAAAGGAGAGAAAGTATGTCAGCAGAAAAGGAGAGGTGGAAGGTGACTGAAAAGCAAGGGAGAACAGAGTGAAAGCATGAAAAAGAGATAGAAAGTGAAATGGTGGCTGGGAGAGGAGAAATAGAGACAGAGAGAGAGAGAGAGAGGAAGAGAAAGGAACAGATTTGAGAAGAGGGAAGTGGAGGTGGAGGGGGAGAGGTAAAAAGGAAAAGAAGCACAGTTTGGGACATCCAGAGAGGGAGGGGAAGAGAACGTGGGATGAACAGAGAGAAAGGGAGTGGAGAGAGATAGAGTGAGAGAGAAGGAAAGAGATAGAGAGAAGAGGGGCACAGAGACAAGGATGGAGCAGAAATGAGGGAGAGAGAGTGAAATAGGGAGTGAGAGAGTGAGAAGGACAAAGAGATAAAGGGAGAGTGCAAGAGGGACAGGGAGATAGAGGGAGCATGGAGAATTAGAGACAGAGAGAGAGAGAGAGAGAGAGAGAGGGAGATAGAGAGAGAGGGAGATAGAGGAAGCAAAGAGAGACAGAGTGAGAGAGGGGGAAGAGAAATAGAGGGACAGAGAGATAGAGGGAGCATGGGGAATTAGAGAGAGAGACAGATAGAGAGACCACAAGAGGGAGAGGGAGATAGAGAAAGCAAAGAGAGACAGAGTGAGAGAGAGATAGAAGGACAGAGATAGTGGGTGCATGGAAAAATAGAGAGAGAGAGAGAGAGAGAGTCCACAAGAAGGACAGAGACAGAGTGAGCATGGAGAGATGGAGGGAGAGAGACAGAGAGAGGAACAAAGCGATAGAGGGAGCTCAGAGAGATGGAGGGAGCGAGGGAGAGGAAAAAGGAGCGAGAGGGGACAGAGGGATAAAGGGAGCATGGAGAGAGTGTGTGAGAGAGAGAGAGAGAGAGAGAGAGAGAGAGATGGAGGGAGCGAGGGAGAGGAAAAAGGAGCGAGAGGGGACAGAGGGATAGAGGGAGCGTGGAGAGAGAGAGATGGCGGGCGCCCAGAGAGGCAGCGTGAGCAGCGTGTCACCTGCCAGTCTGCCCCTGGTCAGGGCTCTAATGAAGCCTGCCTGCCTGTCAGGCCCGCTAGGAGGACGCCCCCCCCCGCCAGCCTGAACCGCCCTGACAGCCCCAGCCCTGCGCTGAACCCTCTCAGCCAGGACCCATGTGGCCACACACACGCGCGCACACACACACACACACACACACACGTACAGTACATGTCTGCACACTCACACACACACACACACACACACACACACACACACACACACACACACTGCTAGCACACAAATATGCACACACAATCTCTCTCACACGAGCAAACAAACTCACACACATACCCACACACACATATGCACTATGTGCATGCACACACAGTCACACACACAAACACATAAACACACTATGTGCGCGCGCACACACACACACACACACACACACACACACACACACACACACACACACACTATCTCTCTCTCTCTCTCTCACACACACACACCCACACACACCCACACACACGCCAACGCCTTCTCCACCCTGCTGCTAAAACTCCTCAAAATAGACCTGCACTTCTCGGTCGCTGGCTGGCTCCTTCATGCACGTTTTTTTTGTGTCTTTCTGACCTTGGTATCTGAGGACGGATGTAGGAACACTGAGTGGAGTGGAGAGGACGAGGGTGAAGAATACTGAATTGTTGGGGATTAAGAGGGACATGAATAGACTTGGCCAAAGGTCTTTTTATTGATGGGATCCTGACTTCATTAGACAAACGCAATTATCATGTCAACCGTGTCACTACCTTGTCATCACAGCTGTCACATGTTGTTAAATTAGTCATGACAATCAGTGCTCAGTGGTAAAACAGTGTCAAGCCACCATAATCATGCCTTTATGTTGCTATAACTGCTTAATAACATGCAACATTACAGTTTTTCTCAAATGCTAAAACACAAACGCCAATCCTCTAAACCAAATGACCAGTTGTCTAAACACATTTACTAATATAGCCTCAATTTTTCAATACCATAAACACATTTCACATGAAGACACAATTCACAAAACGCGAGCTCCGTTCTCATAAATCTAAGCACATTTTTCCTTGCTAAAACACATGTTGCAAAACATATTCTCAAATGAAAGCTCATGTGATGCAAAATGCTTGCCACAGTCAGCAATAACTGAACACAGTGAACACACCTGGCGTCATTCATTACACACAACGACTCAAAAATGAAGACACTTGTTGCTAATGCGCACAGTGACAGTGGTGTGTGTGTGTGGTGTGAATGAAGAAATTACTGTAAAAGAACTTCACACCCTGATCACGTTTTCTGTTGTGTACTGTTGTGCGCAATAGATTATGTTTTTTTAGCATTGAGTTGTGTTACAGTAGTGTACTTGGAGAATGTTCTGTACTCTTCATATGAAACTCACAACTCTAAATGAAGAGCTCTTCTCCAAAATGCTATAAATCCATTTTATAGACATTACTGTACTGTAACAAATCATGTTACTGTATTTACAGTAATTGTGTGTTTCAGGTAAAGAAAATGCAGTTGTTTTGTTTTTATTGAGTAAAGATAAATTACTGTAACTAAACATAACCCAATACAGTTTCACTGAGATTACTTGAAGAACTCTTCAAATGCCTAATCCTCTGCAGAGATCTAAGAAGATCCGTTACTCTAAAGTTTTTAAAATTGGCATGCATTGGCAGTTATGAAACAAAGAACCTTCTCACAAATTGATCATTGTGTTTTCAATTGTTTTGCTGTAGTGTGTAATGATGTTTATAGTGTTTACATTTTTGAAAGCTTCGAGCTGCTCGTCTGGTGTGAAAGTTTGAGTTTTGAAGTGAGAAGGTGTGGTTGTGCTTATTTAGCTTTAGAAAAGGGTATTGTGTTTAGACATTGGGGAACATGGAGGAAACGTTTGTGAAATGTGTTTTAGCATTTGAGAAAAACTGTAAGCTGGTATGACATATATCAGTCTAAAATCTGTCATGACAATTTATCGATACTGAAAAATCATTGAACATCGGCTATCGTGACGTGTTATGTTAGTCTTCTGAATCCGAGTTCAAGCAGAGTATTACTTTCCATCTGTACTGCTGAGGATGCAGCTGTGATTACTGATGTCCTTAGTTGTCCTCCATTTTCAACTCCAAGTGAGACCACTTAACTATCAGCAGTGTATCCTGTCAAGCTTGCAAAATAACCCCCAAAACAAAAACCACGAGCGGAAACAGCCCTAATCCAACTCAAAATTATCACATCCCACCAGAGACAACAATGGCAGGACAGGGGATAGGCTTCCAAATTGTATAATTTGCCGTGTTTTGCACTGGAGCGGGTAGCTGCGGACTGGATTGATTACAGCAGGGGGGGACCTGTCTGTTAAGTGACAAGTGCCAGCTCTCGCCCCTCCTCTTCCTCATCACACCCTCCAACCTGCCATCACAATCCCCTCTCAAGCACACGCTCACACACACTCACACACACACACAAATGCTCTCTCTCACACACACATACACACACACACTCTCACATTCTCTCTCTCTCTCTCTCTCGCTCTCTCTCACACACACAAACACACACACACACACACACACACACACACACACACACACACACAAATGCTCTCTCATACACACATGCACACTCACACACACACACTCTCTCTCACACACACACACACACACACACACACACAAACACACTCATACACACTCACACACAAACACAACCACACACACACACACATACACAGACTCTCCTATTTCTGTCCTTCTCTCACTGAATCACGCAATCACACATCCATGGACACAGTCAAACAGCCACGCACTCACGGATGTCAGCACACAGACACCCACCCCTGTTTTGTAGTCTTTGGATGCCACATGTCTGTCTAGCTCGGGAGCAAAAGGTTTTTGGCAGGAGGAGCCATGAAGCAGCTGCGGCTCCACCTGCACCAAAAAAGGATGGGGGGGGGGGTGTTCTATCTGTAGGCGTGTGTGTGTGTGTGTGTGCGTGTGTGTGTGTGTGTGTAAGTGTGTGTGTGTAAGTGCGTACGTGCGTGCATGTGTGCGTGTGCGTGTGCGTGCGTGAGTGTGTGTGTGTGTGTGTGTGCGTGTGCGTGAGTGTGTGTGTGTGTGTGTGTGTGTGTGTGAAGAGATAGAGAGAGAGAGAGAGAGAGAGAGAGAGAGAGAGAGAGAGAGATGTGGAAAAGAGACCATGTCAGAAAGGAAAACAATGTAAGACAAAAGAGGGTGAAGGAGAGGGAATGATTGTGGCTGGAGGGATGTGCACGCATGTGTGAGACAGAGAGCGGGTGAGAGGCTGTACAAGACAGAAAGAGAAATGGAGAAAAGGGGGAGAGAGAGGAAAAGAGATGAAGAGATAGAGAAGGGAGAGAGAGTGATGCAGAAAGACAAAGTGGTAGAAGAAAGGGAGAGAGGGAGGTAGGGATACAGAAAGACAGAGAGAAAGAGAGAGGGAGAGAGAGACACAGAGAGAGAGAGAGAGAGAGAGAGAGAGAGAGAGAGAGAAAGAGAGACAGAGAGAGAGAGAGAGAGAGAGAGAGAGAGAGAGAGAGATAGCAGCTGAGGGGAAGGGAGTGTTTTGCTGGCATAAAAAAATGAGCGGTCTGATCAAGCGGCACGAGGAACATGGCCGACAGGAAGGTGTAATCTGAGCCAGATAAGCAGCCGCTGCCTCTCTAAGTGTAAGTAATGGCCTGTACGCTAACCTGGCACTCTGAGGGGGCACAATTTGGACCCATTAGAGCACTTCTGCCAGCCTCAGTCCGCCATTCACACGAGAAGGAAAGGCGGCGATAAGCGGCCAGGATTGAATGGCAGACTTGAGAATCATTTGCATTCCCCTCAGAAAATAATAATGATTTAAAGAAAAAAAATCACAACACCCAAAGAGGAGAGAATAATGCACAAACTCTAGTGGCATGTTGTGTGGTGTTAAATTGGATGGCTGACCCGTGGGCCGTGGCAGGAGAGACGAAACGCTCCTCCAATGGGGGGGGGAGCGGAACTGCTTTTGGCAGGGCTTGACAAAAAAGTTGATTGCTAAGGCTTAGCTCCAAGTCAGTCTGCGGGAGAGTTTAGAGGCAACTGCTGGACACATCAAATATGGAACTGCTGGAAGATGAGCAACCCTGGAGAACAGCTGTCAAACTGTTCATGTATATTGTACACCTTATATTAGAACGTTAATATGCATATTTTATATTGTACACGTTTATTAAACTAATTAGAAATATAAATTCAGAGAACAATGTGGTGTTGAGGGAAAGAAAATGTGGCGGGGTTGAGAAAACATGTCTATGAGACTCAGAGCATGCTGACGAGATACTGAGGGACATGATGGAAAGCATGTAAATAGAAAAGGAGAAAAAGAAGAAGAGAAGAAAAAACAATTGCAGAAAGAAGAGAGGCAGACATAATGATTTGCTTGATTGCTTTTTTGTAATGTGTGGCGGCCTGTCATGTCTTGAATCTGTACATTGCCAGGGCTTAGGGAATAGACTGTGGCGGTAGACAGACAGCGTGATTACCAGGATTTAGTAATATGGTCTCCCTTTTGGGGATTAAAAGAAAAGTAGCGGGCCTGGAGGAGAGGGAGCCAGTGAAAGCAGATGTTTTTGAGGGTGGGGGGGGGGAGGGTAGAAGTGTGGGGGTGGTAGGGGGCCAATGAGAGTGGAAGCCTATTTTTCCCGGAGATTTACTTCCAAGCCTCTGAGTTGAGAGATTGTAAATTGCTGAGGGGTGATGGGAGAGTGTGTGTGTGTGTGTGTGTGTGTGTGTGTGTGTGTGTGTGTGTGTCTGTGTGTGTGTGTGTTGGGGGCGGGGGTATAGTACCCCCTCGTTCTCTTTTCACTTTCCCTCCCACTGGTCACACATTTCATTTCTCCCCCCAAAAAAGAAGCCATTGCCCATTTTTTAACTGCTGCTTTCAGCCAACTCTGAGTGATGGCCTCATGGACGTGAGAAATCTTACAAGGAGTAAAGGGAGAGAATGAGAGAGGGAAGACTAAATGAGTAACAGAGAGGTGGAAGAGTATGTGTATGTGCAAGAAGGAAGGAGGGAGAGAAAGACAGAGAGAGAGAGAGAGAGAGAGAGAGAGAGAGAGAAGGGGATAGAGATAGGGAGAGAGAGAGAGAGAAGATGAGACAAGACTTGCCTCCAAGCGCAATCTCTCTGCCAAGCATCCGTCGGTCACGGCGGTGTATCACACCCAATCAATTCTGTTGCCAATTCTTGACTGTGCCAAGAGCCCTGCGTGGCACTCCATGACTGCTGATGAAATGGTCAGTTGATCCCTGTCCAGCCTAAAGGTTTTATAGTCAATCTTGAACCAGTGATAAATACAAGAATCACTGTCCACTCCACTAAATGGTATCTTTTTAGGTAAGGATAATATCAGTGGATACTAGTGGATGAACGGATGTTAGTTCGATCCATCTGTTTTCATTTTATTTTCTAATCTATAAAATGAGCTCTTCTTCTATAGTGCAGTGCAGTGCTTCCCAGCAGTTCAGCATTCTCTTCAGCACTATTAAAAGGGATTACAAAAATGAAGGAAAAAGTAAGCTTTGGAACAATGAGCTCACACATTCATATAATATACCAACAAAAAGCTGTAAAGGCACAAAAAATACCTCAGTGGATGTGACAGGCTGTTTTTGCTGGGATTATTGATGGTGTCAGAGGAAGGCTGTCTGGACCCGAGGATGTCCTTTTCATCACTTCCCTCTGTGGGGTAACAGATGCTTGATGTTTCTGACCGCAGGGCCCACAAATGTCTGAAAAGGCGCTACAGGAAACAAGCTTCAGCGAGTCCATATAGTTAGTCTGTTGTGCTTCCACTATAAAATGATATGGTGTATGTGTGTGTGGCAGGGGTTTACATGCAAGTCTTTCATCCTTGCACTCTGCTGTGATTCCTATATCAGGGGTCGGGAACCTATGTCTCTTTTGTTGACTGCATGCAGGTCACAGAAGCAGAGATGTAAATAATGGTAATCATGGTAAATAAGCGACCAAAATAGGTTAATATTACACTATTGTGACAATCTTATGGCTGTAATTGTAGTTCGAAATGATACACCCTTCTTGCTTAATGCTGGTGAAATGACAGGAGAAATAGTTTAAGTTTGTTGGAAATGTAACGACAGGTATTGATTGTGGATTGGCAGATCCACAACTGAATGGAGAAGGAGACTCCTGAGGTTAGCCAGATTTCTGCACTTTCTGGCAGTGAGATTTTCAGCATGGACCAGAGACAGGTAAATATGTACTCGATGGTGTTTTAAGCCCCCAAAGTCGTCTTCCAGGCAGCGCGGCCACTGTCGACTTAAAGGCACCTAATCCTAACCCTAACCCCTAACCCCTAACCCTATAACCCTAACCTGAACTCATACCTTCCAGGCAGCGCTGCCTTGAAGACAACATTGGGGGCTTAAAAGACCAAGAGACTAAAGATGTGCTATGCATTGCAGATGCAGGGTAAAATGGAAACCGAAAAAATGAGTACCCGCACACTGTTGCTGCTGCTCCCAAAATGATTTATTAACGTTTCGACCAAAGCTGGTCTTCGTCAGGTGTAGGTTGTCTAAACATGCCAATTTCCCTTCCATCACTTCCTTTGTAGGGTGGCTGATGTTTCACATGTGTCTAACCACAGGGCCCACACACATCTACACTTGAACTGCAGCAGAGTAAGCTTCAGTGAACTCTATGAGTTGTGCTGCTGTGCCTCCACTGCACAATGAGAGTATATTCTGAGGATGCAGCTGTGATTAGTATATTCCTGTGGCAAGTGCATAAGGAGCATCTCTTCTCATATGTAACGTGACTATCCCTGTGCGCTTTTCATTTTGACAAAGGGATGAGGAAGATCATTGTGCCAAAAGCCATATATGGGCTAAACCCATGTGTCCTTTTCTCTGCTGTTATGGTGAATATATGGGACAAATGTAATCATAAGAAAACAGTTTATATGACTCACCCCTGTCTAGCTCCTTCTAATGCACACTTCAGCTCAAAATAAATCCTTATGCATGGGGACTACTAGGCAATTCAAGCAAGGTACAAAGTACAAAACGAGTAAACAAAACAGGGCTGAGCCACACATCACCCTTGACTGTACAGTGCCCCCCCCCCCAGTGCAGCGGACCACCAGAGCACCGGGCTATCAGCCGCCTCGCTCGGAGTCAGGAACACGCGCTCTCGGCAGGCGGGTGAGGGGACGGCTGGATTACAGAGCGTGGCCGAGGTAATGAGCTTTCTGTGTCTTACAGGCTATCTGTTAGCCATTAAGGGATTTGCCGAGCTAGGCAGGGGAAGTGCATGTCTCCTAATGTCCTTAGTAGTACTCCTCCATCCACTGACCTGCTTGCATTTTCAATGGGACTTACCACAGTCGGACTAAAGTGGCCTCTAAAAATGGATACGGACCCTCTGAAGACATCCCATTGTGTTTGTTCATGTGTTTCTTCTTAAAAGTATCGAAACCATGTAGTTAGCCGTGGTCACTTATACTGTAGGTGACAACTCTGTTACACATTTGCATAGGATGTGAAACATGGCTTTTGCATACCTTTTTTTTAACAAGGATGCATCAATTTCATAGTGTGCTTAAAGATGTAAATTTTATTCAGTGGCCATGTCAGATAATACCGATTTAGCCACCCCTGCTCTGGCATCCTTTGACAGGATCATGTTCCTCTTTATCCCGCCATATGTATTCTGTGGATTTGTTATGTGATTAATGAAATCCTGGCACTGGTTCACAGGGGGTGGTTTTGCGTGGGGGGCACATCGTGTGGCGAACGGCCTCTTTTTAACGTGTCGTCTTTAAGAGGGATTAAGAAATTCCCTCCGTCGTAAATAACAAGCGAGGCAAGAGGCTCCTTTGTCTTGGCCGGACTGAAATCCTAGATCGGACTAACACACATCCTTGTAAGTACACACACACACACACACACACACACACAGAAACACACACAAACACACACACATTGATACATGCAACATACACACAAACAGACACCAACAGACACAAACAGTCACGTTGCAACACCTTAACGCCATTTACACCTGGTCTGGTGCAGTGTTTTCCCTAGCCGGGGGGCTAGGCTGTCCTACTCCTGCTCCTCTGCTGGTGCCACAGGGGAACACCTCCCGGCACCTACAGCAGCTGCTCCTGTCAGACCTCATCATACTCCAGCACACACAGGCCTGACCTCTCCTCCACCACCCTGACCTGCCCTCACCCCCCCACTCCCACCCCGGGTCCACAGGCCACACAGCAGAAGTGGCTGCAGTGAGAAAGCTCGCTTACGTCAAACCTCAGCCCACCAGTGATCAGAGACCAAACCATGAACACCATTAGATGAAATGTCAACGCAACAGGAATCCACGATGGCGGTCTTATCTAACCATATGAAATAACATCATATTTTTTAAATGCACTAAAAAACATGGGGTTGAAGCATCACATACATTTAGTAAAATGATGGCCCCTTTTAAATAAATGGTAGATGATGACACATACTGTATCTTACATACATTAAATATGCCACCTGACATGCAGTATTACATTTGCAAAAAATATAGTATCATTTTGTCATGCCAGGTACAAACAGAAGCTTTTGTGCAGTAGATTTATATTATCACCCAGTCTCCTCAGATTGTGTGACTAACTCCTTAGTCATGGACGCACTGTGAGTTTTGCACCATTACTTAGAGGTACATCCTCTGTCAGTACTGCCCCATCGCCCCACAGAGACTGATACAGCATCCCCGAACATGCAGCTCTGCCTCTGAGGAGTAGAGCAGTGGAGGATTCATCTCTTTATACAAAGAACTTTAAGGTGTTTGAACCCGTAAAGCTCAATTCACATCAGTGATGACACAAAGAGATGAGTTGCAACATTGAAAAGCTTTGTGCTAGAAAGGGTTTAGCAGTGGTTTGATAGGGGGGGGCGGCATTGTTCTTTAAACTAACAATGTGCTGTGAAATAGGGGGTTGACTCCAGTGCAACGTTCCATAACAATGCCAATTGATAGAATAGAAAGATATACTTTTTGATCCCGTGAGGGAAATTCAGTTCTCTGCATTTAACCCAATTTAACCGAATTAGTGAACACAGCACACAGTGAACACACAGTGAGGTGAATCACACAACCCAGAGCAGTGAGCTGCCTGCCCAACCAGCGGCGCTCGGGGAGCAGTGAGAGGTTAGGTGCCTTGCTCAAGGGCACTTCAGCCATGGACTGGTCGGGGATCGAACCGGCAACCCTCAGGTTACAAGCCCGAAGCCCTAACCAGTAGGCCACGGCTGCCCATATATATCTGAACTTGATATAGCTGGTTTGTTAGCCAGCAGAGTTACAGTAATAAGCCAACAGTCAGTAAAATGATATTGTCTTTGTGACTCTGTAAGCATACATGTTCTGGGTTCCGTTTCTACAAATGTTAGCTGTGTGGTTGCTAAACAACCACTGTCTGATGCAACTATCGCTCAGACAGCGATTTTATAAGTAATGATAAGTGAAATATTCTGCTGGACGATGTTCAGTTAGTTTCTTAGTGTTTTAAGCCCCCAACATTGTCTTAAAGGCAGCACTGCCTGGAAGGTGCTACATGTAGGGTTAGGCATGGGCTAAGGTTAGGGTTATAGGGTTAGGATTAGGAGTCTTTAAGTCTACGGTGGCAGCACTGCCTGGAAGATGACGTTGGGGGCTTAAAACACCACTGAGCGTTCAGTTATGAACCTGGAAGGTCAATCTAGTGAAACTAATGCAATTAAAACATCGACAATCGCAAAATATCCATATCCAACAACAACTATTACTCTCGACCAGTATTTTCAATCACCAAACTTTCCGCCCATATTTGCAATTAAGCATTCAAACGACCCTTTCTAGAAACACCGGTTCTAACTCTAAAGATAGGAAGTTACCCAACTCATTTTTCTAAAAACACACCCCAGACTGATGTTGTGCAGACACCAAGTTATCTTCCTGCCTTTCCTTTGGTCAAAATTCTGACTTAATGCCTCTGCAAGACTAAGTGACAAAACATAACAAATGACGTGAGGTAAAAATCTTCTGAAACCTTGCAATTGCAATTTGACATGACAAATCTTTTGAAACGGCTTGCAACAGCTGGCAACGTCTTGCAACATTTAATTCAAACTACTGCAACTCATCTCTGCAAAGGTATTGTCTTATTGCAAATCTTTGCTGTAAATTGGCCTTAGACTCTAGTCAACTTCCTGTTGAAATATAGGGTACACTTTTGTACATGGTACGTGACCTTTTGTATTCGGTAGCATCAATGTCATCTCACACATACATACAGTACATGGAATGAGTCTATGATTTCTCACCTGTGTTTTAGCTGGGTCCAACTGAATAGTCACTGACTCATTGTATATTGCTATTACCAACCTGGGCATAAAATATGTACATTTTTGCCATCTCGAAAACAAGGCCTCCAGGCTGTGTTTCACCTAATATCAGTAAGTCATCATAAGTCAACTTCTAAAGCATGCCTGAGTTCAATGTTCCCTCTGTCAGCAAAGTCTGACATTTCT